>NC_081563.1:13513472-13622202 GCF_022355385.1 Mustela nigripes | reverse complement strand
ATCGATCCCAGGACCCTGGGATCATGACCTGAGCTGAAGGCAGAGGCTTAACCCACTGAGCCACCCAGGTGCCCCTATTTTTAATTTCTTGAGAAATCTCCACACTGTTTTCCAAATTGACTGCACCAACTTGCATTCCCACCAACAGTGTAAGAGGGTTCCCCTTTCTCCACATCCTCTCCAACACATGTTGTTTTCTGTCTTGCTAATTTTGGCCATTCTAACTGGTGTAAGGTGGTATCTCAATGTGGTTTTAATTTGAATCTCCATGATAGCTAGTGATGATGAACATTTTTTTCATGTGTCTGATAGCCATTTGTATGTCTTATTGGAGAAGTGTCTGTTCATATCTTCTGCCCATTTTTTGATATGATCACCTGTTTTGTGTGTGTTGAGTTTGGGAAGTTCTTTATAGATCCTGGATATCAACCTTTTATCTGTACTAAGACACAATATTTAAGTCCCCTTCCAATCCTGAGATTCTGTGATACTTTATAATCCATTCCTTTGTACAAAGTAAAACAGCATTCATTTTCACTCAAGTGCATGGCGAGGCTACATTAAAATGTAATGGCTCAGGTATAAGAGGCCAATGATAAGTGAGGTAGGTCCCTAGCTTCACAAGATGACCATTCTGGTTGTGGGGAGCCACAGTCCCATGCAGTATCCACCAGCAAGGTCAGCTGCAGAAGTTCCATCCACACTGTCCTTGTTGGGCTCTGCATCCAGAGGACAAGCCAGCCAGTTGTTTCTGAGGGAGGCCAGCACATACAGAGGGTCTCTGAAGGAAAATGAGAAGAGAGATCCTCCCAACAAAGAGTTTCAAAGGCTCAGTCAGAGGAAGCCTTGTTTTAGACAGCTTTCTTCTGTTGCCGCTCCCTGTCTCACTCAGTCATGGCTTCCTGCAGACCCTGTTTCAGAATCTACAGCTAGGTCTCTTTTCAGGGAGTGCTTTCTTTCTCCTTGACTCTTTTCCTTCTGGTTTATACTAACTTAAATTCTCACGAAGTAGGTTTTTGCATTCACTTTTTGTTCCTATGAACCCTCAGCGATTTTGATTTAGCTACTCATTCAGGGACGTCATTGGGTTTTTCCAGCCTCTTCTGACTCTATTCAGAGCACAGGGAAACAAATTTTCTTTCTTTATCTCTCTCTTTCTCTCTTTCTTTCTTTCTTTCTTTCTTTCTTTCTTTCTTTCTTTCTTTCCTTTAAGATTTATTTATTTATTTGCCAGAGAGAGAGGAGAGAGTGGGAGAGAAAGCACAAGCAGGGAGAGTGGCAGGCAGAGGGAGAAGCAGGCTCCCCGCTGAGCAGGGATTCCCAATGTGGGGCTCAATCCCAGGACCCTGGGATCATGACCTGAGCCAAAGGCAGCTGCTTAACCAGCTGAGCCACCCAGGCATCCTGGAAACAGATATTCTGAAGAAATGTCAACCCCAGTCTACGGGAAGGATGTACGCACTCAGTGGTTAGGACAGTAGACTACATTTTCTTCATCCCTGGCTCTGGTGCTCAAAATGAGGAAGGATGTTCCTCATCTACTAGAACACATGACGGGTTTACAGGTATTACCTGTGCAGCTTCTGCATCCCCTGCAGCAGCCACCACTTGGAATACAGACTTGCGGGTCTGCATCCCACATGTGCCCTCTATCAAGGCGGTAGGGCTCATAACACTCAGCAATGTCTTATGAGGCTTTTTCTAAAGACCTTCTACATCCCAGAAATTAGCAGAGGCAAATCTGCTTCTCATTATCCTGATAGTCAATGATTTATACCTTCTAACCTGGGGGCCGGGAGAATGCCTAAGAAGGTGAACCATTTGGCAAGTTATTAACCCTTCTAGGAGAATGTGCTCCCAGCACTTCTATGGAATCAGTTAGGTCACCATTCCTGGTCCCTCCACCCTAATGAACTGTCCCCTTTCATGGGCAACAAACTTATTTCATTTTCTTGGACAACCACTGTAGAGGGGGCAGGGATCTGTAGAAGATTTAAGCACCTCCAGAAGCCTTAGCCATAGGGCTTCTAATGGGACCCTTGCTGACAATGCTGCTTCAGCCCAGGGACCAGGTAGCACTATTTGTGGGAGGAAAGCCATGCTTATTTGAGAGTCCCAGACTTTGGATAAGTGTGACTCCCCTAAAAATAAATCACAGTGGCATGGGCAGTTGTTCACTCTGACATATGGTAGTAGTAGGAGCAAAATGTCAGCCTAACCATCTCAGTGCAGACCCAGTGGTTCTGCCCTTGACTCCTGGTTCATGGTCACTCGTGAAAGTACTTGTGCAGACTTTGCAAAGACATTATAACAATGGGTTTTAGTGGCATTAATGTTCCTTCTGATGGCAGCTGTATCATTTTCCAGTTTAAAAATGCATGCCCATAAATTCTGACCTTAGCAAAACAAAAGTGGCACAAGCAGGATCCATTCTTCAGGGATTCTCTTATGAATTCCTAGACAAATAAATGACAGAGGCTTGAGAAATTAGACCTTACACTCATCTGGGCACATGGAAGCCCGAGGATGACTTTGTGGGATATCGGTGCACAGACCTATTATCATATCCCAAAGAGTAAATTTGGAGATCCCAGTTTGCAAAACAAATTACCACAAATTAGTGCCTCGAAATAACACAAAATTGTTATCTCATTGTGCTATGGGTCAGCAGTCTAACTGCACTAAAACCAAGATTTTAGCAATACTGTGTTCCCTTCTGGAAGTTTTAATGGGGAATCCATTCCATTGCCTTGTCCAGCTTTTAGAAGTTGTCTCCATTCCTCAACTCATGACCTCTTCCCTCCATCTTTATACTCAGCAACGGTGGGTTGACCTTCTCACACTGCATCACTGTGACCTCCTCTTCTACCCCCTTTTCCACTTTTAACACCCTTATGATTACATTGGGCAATCCAGGATAATCTTGCTATTTTAAGGTCAGCTAATTAGCAACATTAATCATGCTGTTTTATAAGCTAACATAGTCACAGGTCCCAGGGATGGGAACACAGACATCTTCAGGGGCACATGGGTGAAAGTGGATATTATTCTGTCTGTACCATTTAAGCACTTAGGCACAGAGAGTCAGCCATTGGGTTAGATGTTGGGTTTCAAGAGGAGTAAATCTCAAGGGCTTCCAAATCTAGGAGATAGGCAAAAAATAATAACATAATGTGAGGCAGTGATAAATAATGATTGTGGGATAATATTAGAATGCCTCTCCTAGCCTCTACTGGTGGCATGGCAGAAGATTTTCTGGTGGTACAGATGCTGAACTTAGTTCCTAATGGATTAATAGCCATCCAGTACATGAAGAAGAAGGCATTCTAGTCACCCACATCCTTAATGTACCTCAAACATGGCAGCTTTACCTCCCCTATAGGTTGGCTGATGAAATCTCCTGAAAATCACAAGGCTGATAGCAGCCAGATGGGGAACTCATTGAAGATTTTCAGTTGACAAATATATACTGAGGACCCATGACATGTCAGAACATATGTGGCTATCAAAGCTGTAAGGAAGGGCAAGACACATGCCTTTTTGGTGTTACAGTATTACAGAGGAAGAATGGAAAAGTTGATGTGAAAAACTACTTAGGAGATAGGTTTGTGAATCTGTCCAGAGAGGTGATGCTTTTCAGATCCCAAATTGTACAGAAAGAGAACCAAATCTTCAGTCTCCCCAAATTCCTGATGAATAACAGATACCACCTCCTTGAAGTTTATCATCATAAACCAGAGCAACAGAAAGTCTCAGGCTCAATGGCTAGGGTGTAGTTCTGGCTAATACCCTCCCATGCCCAAGACAGAGTTGCTGCAATCCACAGAAGCCACTATCACATGCTGCTTATGTCCCCACTCTTGACTTCCCGGCTCTTCCCACGGCACTGCCCCTTGAAGTGACCATGCACTGGTCATGCTCCTAATTCCAGGGTTATTCCCTGCCCTGGAGTTTTGGTGTTTTACAGGTTTTAATGGGTTGCTACAGAAGCCTGATTATCATTTCCAGGTTATTTCTATGAGAAAATGTACTACCATTGGCTTCTAAGTGAATTATAATAAATTCCAGAGTATAACTCTCCAGAGGTTAGGGAAGGCCTAATTTTTACAGGGACTTAAAATTTTCTCCAAAAAAATGTATCTAACTAAGCTCCCTTTAACCAGTCTGAATGTCACTCATGTGGCTAAACCACTTTTCTTAACTTAACGACCAGTAACCAAACACAGCAAGCAGAGTGGCAAATGGAAACAGAAGGCACTTGGAAGCAAGGGATGTCTGTTTAAATCCAGCTCTGCCGCTTACCAGTTGGGGGATCTCAGATGAGTTACATAACATCACCAAATACCAATATAATCGCCATGAAATCAGCTTAAATCTGTCACACTCACAGGATAAATAGGAAGATGAATGACTGAAGATATGTACACTATGGGACACCATGGCTGGAACAGAATAGGCAGTAAAATAAACATGCTTTTGCATCAGGAACCTCTGCATTTACGTGGAACACCTCTGCTGGTTTGGTGTGTTGATATGTCCCGTTCTGTCGGGCAAAGGCCTAGTCCCCAAATCCAGTGCTAATCACCTTTGAACAAATAGTACTGAGATACACCTGTGTGTGTGTGTGTGTGTGTGTGTGTTTGTGTGTGTTTGTTGCACTATTGAATGCACAAAAACAGTAACTGGTTCTAAGTGCCTCTAATCAGAAGGTGGTAAAGGAGAAAGAACTTCAATAAACTCTTGTATATGGGACACTGCTGTCCCCTGAGTGCCTTGGGCCCTCACACTGACACAGCAAAGGTACATACTCATACCAATTACTGTAGAAAGATTCATTCCTATGTATTATAATTCTGAAAATACCACATTCATACCAATAGGCTAGTCTCTGCTAACTAAATTTTCCTGTCTTTCCACCAAAGAACACTAAGACACTTCGAGCATAAGGACGCCTGGGTGGCTCAGTGGGTTAAGTCTCTGCCTTTGGCTCAGGTCATGATCTCAGGGTCCTGGGATCGAGTCCTGCATCAGGCTCTCTGCTCAGCAGGAAGCCTGCTTTCTTCTCTCTCTCTGCCTACCTCTCTGCTTATTTGTGATCTCTCTCTGTCAAATAAATAAATAAAATCTTTAAAAAAAAAACTACTTTGAACATAAGGAGAAGAATGTATGGGGCAGATAAATGTGCTTTGGAATTGACATTCCACTTTTTCTGCTGGTGGCCTGGAGGATCTTGAATAAGACCTTTTGTAGTCCTTTCTAGATCTTGGTTTCTGAGATTCTAGAACTCCTGGTCCCTGCTGTTTTTACTGCTCTCAGCCCTTCAGAGCCTTCCAGAGCAAAATTTCTAAATTGGCATAGAAAGACTTCTTTGGCATCAAGTGATCTTATGAAACAGCACACTGATGAGTTAAATGAAACGATTCAGAAAAATACCGATTAAATTTCTCCTTAAATACCCAAGGGTTTAGAAATTAAGCAAAACTGCTTGGCACTAGGCAGTCTGGATTTTAACAAACTCAAAATGTTTGAAAAGTGTTCAAGATGTTTTGAGAAACAGAAAATGCCACTATGTTCTCTCCTCTCTCCTGACATCACTCTTCATCTGCCAAAAAGAAAGCAGAATCAGGGTGTTCAGGATCTGGAGATCAGCTAGTGTCCCAGGAAGGGCTTTCTCTCATCAAATGGAACAATCCCGAGTCCTTGTTTTAATACTTACTAGCTTCTTTGTTCTGCAAAGTGGTAGAGCTAGTTTGCTTTATTTTAAAAAAATGAAACAAAATAAAACTGAGTAACTATGAATAGTATAAAGTGATGACCTTAACCAGTGAGGTCATATTTTTAAAGAAAAAAAATAATTGCAATTATGTGAATAGAATATGTAATGTTGCCTGGCTTGAGCAATGGATGCAATGAACGTGAAATGCCACCACCATCAGACCTACAACCTCACCACCAGTGGTCGGTGCCTGGTCAAGGAGGGTTGTGATGTTTGGCAGAAAACAGACTCCTGAGAGGCTATGTGGTTGAGTAAAAAGAGTACCGAAGGAGAAGTCAGAGGTCTGGGCTTCAGCCCCAAACCACCACTGCCTGCACGGATCACCACAAACAAGCCAGGGTTCACACAGAAAGCAGCCTCCCACATTGAACCCTCCAAAAAAAATTATGTGTGGGTATAGTCTCTCAGGTAACTTTCAGTTCTGGAGCATTCTAAGATATAGTCAGGTTATACTATTTGTACCTCCATAAACGAGGAACATAGCTTTAAAACTTATACTGATACATAAGTCTGGCTCACTGATTGTTCAGTTTAATATAATTTTCCAACAAGTATTATCCCCTGTCCCAAGTGAGGATATATATGTATATATATATATATCTTTTCTCCTCAGTGGAGCTATATTAATACTACTCAGTCCATCCATCCATCCATCCATCTAATTTTCTCAGCATCTTGCAACTTACAAAGTGTATTCATTATTTCCTCTGCTTCTCAGAACCCTGAAAGGGATCAGGTCCCCAAATAATGTCTCCAAATAATGCACAAGGAAACTGATACTTCTCAAGGTGAATTCCTCAAGATGACAGCATGATACGTGGCAAACTCATTCCATCATCATTGTCTTCTCTAAGGCTACAGAGGGAAGGAAGGAAGGAAGGAAAGAAGAAGGAAGGAAATAAGAAAATGGAAGAAAGGAGGGGGAGAGTGAAGGAGGGAGGGAGAAAATAAAGAGAAAGAGAGAAAGTCATAGCTTTCGAGTCACAAAGCAGCAGAAAGCCAGTAGGCTCTTTCCTGTGGTTTTGATGACCCAGAGCCATTTGGATAATTACCAGGCTGAGAGGGGTGAGACCCAGCCATTCTTTGGCAACTCAGTACAAGGATACACGAGAAACAGTTTCCATTGTCTACTCCCAATTCCCCAGTCATGTCAGCAACCAAGCTGAGCTGGTTTGGGTTTTCTCATGGCAATCAGAGTCAATTTCAAGATTTAAAAGCCAAGTTCATGCTAGAGAACATGGAGCCACACCTTTTCCCTTGTCAATTTATGTGATCTGTAAACTCTTTCTGTGACTGTGAAATCAGGAAGCTGAAAGGCACCCAAGTGATATGATCACAGAGCTGGGGTTGCTGTTTTACAGCACATAGGAACTGATATCAGAGCCACGGAGATGAACATGTTATCATAATCACCCTATAGCCCAGACATTTATCATGCTTTACACCCTGCAAAACCCTGTTAAATTGCTTACATCACTTGGTCATCAAAACAGCTTTGTGAGTTAGAAAAGGTGAGGATTTTGCTCCTGCTTTGCAGATGAGGAAAGTGAGAACTGCAAACTTGGTAAATGGCACCCATCCAGTTGCCTAGAGGGGAAGCTGGACAGGATCCTCTGACCTTCATCTCTCTCACTTATCACAGCTCGTTCATCACCAACTCCTAGCCTTCCCTCCACCCAAGTATGCATCAGATCCCTTCAATTCTCTGCATATCCCCCACCGCCGTTCCAGTCAAAACATCATCCGCCCCTGTCTGCACCTTCACAGCAAGGATCTCACGGGTCTCTGGGTTCTTCCCTGCTTTCTGACACTCAGATCTGATCTCCAGTTCTTCAGCGGCATGGCACAGACTTCAGCGTGAATCCAGACTTAGGCTTGATTTTGCCTGCCCCTCCCTACAACCTCTCTTTCTAGCTCATTCTCCTCACCGTGTCTCTTTTCCTCTGTGCTCTGTGCTCCAACCACACTTGGCTTCTCTTAGTTCTCAAACTCCCCATGCCCTCTCTTGTCTTAGCGTCTTCCCACATGTCATTTCTCCTGCTGCAGGTCTTCCCAGTCCCATCCCCTTTTGTCCTCATTTCCCTTTGCCATAATGACTTATCTTCCTATCCTATTTCCCCAGGATTTCCCTCCCCTAAGACTTACTCAATGCCTGACAAGCATGGAAGAAGTGTTTGGTAGCATATCTTCTCAGGAATAAGTGAATGAATTAAGTCTCACGAAAGGCCTCAAGCCAAGGTTTTTACACATCAGTTTAAGTTTTGCCCCAACAAACATCTATTTATATAGAATAACTGTGAATAGTACCTCTCTGTTTAAAATTGTCAGGTCACCTAATGGCATGTACATGCAGTCAAACTTTCCATCTTTCTTCCCAGACAGAGTAGCTGCCCTGAATCTTGAGTCCTTTTCTGCCTCACTGAAATTGGCCTGTATTCTGGAAAAGAACTGGGTAGCCCCAAGAACCAATGTGAGGGAGCCAGCTTTGTGACTATCCCTCAGGGTTTTTCTCCATAAAGGGCTTCTTGAATCTTAAGAGTATTCAGAACCCCAAGATTCCTGGGTCATGAAGTCTCCTGACTCACTGTTGCTACAAAATGCAGGAGGGGGGTGTCTGGAGGGGTTTATGGGTTGCAACAGCATTGAGGCATTAAGCTATGGGCATTCTGGAGAGCCAGATGGCTGAGCAGGGAGGACCATAGCTCCTCCACCACTGAATATGATGGAATAGTAGACACTCTCCTGGAATAGGACCAGAGGCCCTGATTCAAAGCTGAGTCCATCTCAGAGCACGTAAGCCACAAGCAAGAACAGCCACACTGCAGAATCCAATCTCCTTTTGGTTTAATCCAGAGTTCCTCACCTGCAGCACTATTGCCATTTTGGATGGATAATCCTTTCTTATGTGGGTTGGTGGGGATAGGGAGGAGGTTGCCCTGTGCACTCTAGGATCGTTAACAGTATCCTTGGTCTCCACCCTGTAGAAAGCAATAGGAAACCTGCTCCTCTCCACCCCTCAGATGTGGCAACTAAAGTGTCATCAAATATTGCCAAAATCTCTTGGGAGAAGGGAAGTAAAATTGAAAACCACAAATTTATGGAACTTAGCACCTTGGGAAAGTCACAAAAAATGCTTCTGATATACTTTGCCTCATCAGCCTAAACAAAACAAAATTTAAAAAATAAACCTAAAAATATTTCTAATATTTTTGTGGCAACTAATGAAAATATTAGGTGTGTGGTATTTAGCCTAGTCCTGGTGCAAAGTAGGTGTTCAGAAATATGACTGGGTGAACATGCAGAAATTATGTTGCCCACGAAAGAAAGTAACTGAGACTCTTGGAGAAAGAGAAGTGCTGCCAGGGTTGGCTCCTCTGACCTTGTAACTGGGAGCCAGGTGGCCCCCAAATCACATCTGCAGGGACAGAAATTCCAATGAGGAGAGAAGTGTGAGAACACTTTGCTAAAGCCAACAAACTTTACAAATGCAACTCATTTTGTCACACAAATGAGAGATCTCTTCTGGGGTCTTCTTTCCACCTGCCTCCAAAGGAGATCAACTTTACACATGGGTGGTGTACACTGGGGGTGCTGCTATGGACAGTGTTTTTTAGGAGAAGCTGCCTCAGAAGGAGCTCCATGGTGATGTTGCCAGAGAAAGACAGCAGCATATGCAAGGAGATGCATATGCAACACAGGAAAGGAATAGGTCTTACTGGAAGGCAGAGGTGGATATGAAACTCAGTGTTGCAACTTGCTGTGTGACCTTTGGCACACAACCACTTTGAGATTTTCTTGCTTCGTTACAAGGAAAGGGTAAGAAGTAAATGGCATCATGAGAGACTATGGACTCTGAGGGGTTTGAAGTGGTGGGGAAGGGCGTGGGAGGTTGGGGTACCAGGTGGTGGGTATTATAGAGGGCACGGATTGCATGGAGCACTGGGTGTGGTGAAAAAATAATGAATACTGTTATGCTGAAAATAAATAAATTAATATAAAAAAATAAAGTAGAGGATTGCAAACCAAAAAAAAAAAAAAAAAAAGTAAATGGCATCATATGTGCAAGTCACTTGGCATAGAGCTGGAATACAGCAATCACACAGACAATATAAGCATTGATAATATTAACTATTACTGCACCAGCTTTTACTATTCGTGTTTTTAGCACTACCATTATTGTTGCCCAGGAGAGTTTCCATAGCATTATAGTTATTAACTTCGGACAACTTCAGACCTGCCACCTCCTGTCAGAAGGACCTCTCCAATTCAGAAGATTCAGAAGGCTGTGAAGCAGGCAGATCATTTCAGCCCCCTTCCTTGTGGAAAACATTTTGGGTAAAAATCTGTATAGTCTCTGGTCCCGGGACATCAAAGTGGCTTTATCTTTCTTGGCAGGTTAGGTTACTAGGAATACTGAACATTTTTCTGTCACACCCATTGCCAAGGGTGCAATTTGGGAAAACAAATAAGGATTTACAGATAGCAACTTTCCTCTTCTTCTATTGATAGCCTGAGATAATTCATGGCTAGGTTTGGACAAATGCAAAAATGTGCATTTAGTTTGAATTTGGATTCATTCCTCATGAATATTAGTCATCTCAGCCTAAAATGCAAGCACTTCTCTGTTTCAACAGATGGGATATACTGTGGAATCATACTATAACACAAGGGGAAGACAAGAAGGTTGAAATTAAATTTAAGGATAAGTCTTGGCACAGGGGCAGCAAAGTGTGCAGTACCATATATTTCCCTACATAATAAGGAATGTGCGCTTAGGTGTGGCCTGTAGTCTTACAAAAACAAAGGGATGGGAATATTTATAAACCATGTTTGCTTGATGATTTAATTTGCTGTAGGACTATTGTGTGCATATAACTCTTCATAAAGAGTTTCCTTTTATTGAATGCCTAAATCATAAACTGGCTCAGTATATGTCAGCTTCCATTGTCAACGATGAAAATATGTGGGAGCCCGCTGCCATTCATGTCCCCTTCTGCCTGTTGATATTCCACTGTTTCCCGACAGCATGGCTGGTGCATCCTACACCATGGCAGAAAGTGGACCAGTGTTGGATCAGCTGGTGATCCTGAGGTGTGTGTGAGGGCAGGGGGAGGATAAAGAAATGGGAGAAAAATAAGGGGGTAAAGTAAAATGAAAAGGGAAGAAATGAATTGGAGCAGGAGAACTTTATATTAATACTTTTCCCACATCATATCAATTAATAAAATTCAATAGAAAATTCACTTGTTAATTCCACTGATGAATTTTTGCTGAGCACCTACTACGTACCAGAGACTGTGATAGGTATTGGGACAAAATTAAAATTTTATGATAATGAACCCAGAATTCATCTAACATCAAATAGCTAGAGAAGAACCCTGGTTTCCATTATTATTTTTTAAAAATTTCCATTAACTGGTGTGCCACTTGGAAATAAAATAATAATTCTTGCCCTATAAGAATAAACAAAAGGCAGGGAGCTTGGGTCACTCAGTCAGTTAAGAGACTGACTTGTGATTTTAGCTCAGGTCATGATTTCAGGGTCATGGGGCTCCACGCTGGGTGTGGAACCTGCTTAAGCTTCTCTCTCTCCTTCATCCTCTGCCCCTCCCTTGACTCTCTCTCTCTCCCTCTCAAAAAAAACGAACAAAAGGAGACACAAGATCTTGAAGTTCTTCTATATCAAATAAAGAAGGACAATCATTATGGTTTACTTTAACATATTTTTATTAACCCTGGAATTCACTGAACACAAATCCTATGCACTACATCTAATACATACTTTAATGTCCTGTTATTGATTATCTAGGAATGTTCATTGCCTTTTCAGTGACCTGAACTATCAACTTTTCAGAAGCAGTTATGGCTAACTAAGTGTTACCCAGGAAAATTTTTTAGAAACACAAAATTTAGAATTTCAGCTTTGTAGAGATTTGTGAGATTATTGCATCTGAACAGTCCTCCACTTACAGATGAGAAAATGAAGGAGAAGAAATAATGACCAAAGACCCATTTCATTTCAAATCTTTCTAAAGACTGGATCAGACATACCTAAATTTTGAGTCCTTCTTTTGTAACTAACTTAGTGCAGACACCTTCATCCATATAATCTCCTTCAATCCTTCCTAGAATACCATGAGGCAGATATAATGTTCCATATTTAACGTAGAGGGAAAGAGAAGCTTTGAGAAGGTCAGTACCTCATCCTGGGTCACACAAAATTAATCTCCTTACTTCAAGATAGAAGTCTCACTATGTATATTGTAGTGAATAAAGAAGAGATGATACTACCAAATTCTCAAACTTTCTTGTACCTTTAGTAAAATATTCTTATGAAACTATTTTGCCATTTGCTTTTGTATGCTATAGAATTCAAGAAGGCTTCTCCATGTATCAGATTTTTTGAATGAGAAATTAAAATATAAAACTGTTTATTTATCAGGTTCCCAGAATCTATATCATATCATTGGCTACATTAATTATCTATTTCCTAAGTCTTTTTAGAAGAAGGGTTTTTTTAATTATTAAAAGAACATTTTAGATAGTAACCACAAAAACAAATTGTCAGTGAACACATGGTCACTTTTATAGCCTATTAAAGAGGAGACTTAAAGTTTTTCTAGTCCCAGCTTAGCTCAGACTGGGTGAGTAATTAAGGCTGATGACCCAATATTACTGGGGGCATAAAGCAGTTAGTTGTATCTAGATGACTTATCCCCCACTGCAAAGTGGCTTTCTCAAAATTACTGGAGGTGATATTTTATTTATCTATCTATTTATTTATTTAGAGAGAGCATGCGCATGAGAGGGATGGGGAGGGGCAGAAGGAGAGAGAGAGAATCTCAAGCAGTTTCCACATCCAGTGCAGAGCCAATGCAGGGCTCCATCTCACAAATCTGAAATCATGACCTGGGCTGAAATCTAGAGTCTGTTGCATAACCAACTGAACCACCTAGGCATTTCTGAAGTCTTGTTCAACAAAAAGTCAATATGGATTTCCAGAGATAAATGAGCTGATGATCATGCAACAATCATTCAACTATCCCTAGTCAATGTCAGAAAGTCAAGGTAAGTGTGGAATGTGGGTCAGAGAGTTCTAGTATAAGGGGATCTGCATTATTCCACTTAGGGAGGTCTCTTTCTTTCTCTTTTTTGTGGGGGAGGAGGAGCAGAGGGAGAGAGATAATCTCACTCAGGGCTAATAACTTGTGGCGGCTTCGGCAAATCCCATTAGATTTCTGAGCTTCATATTCCATGCTACAGATTGAGGGGAAATCAAGCCTTGGTGGTGCCTTGGCTACTGCACAGGGCCATGCTTTTCTTGAGATCCTATGTGCGATGGGTGTTTAACTCAAAAGCTGTTCACAATGTCCATAATTTTTGTTGCCACTATGACAGCTCTATAGGTAATAGATAGTTTTTGAGGGTCTGCTCCATGCCAAGCACTATCCTGGGTATTTCACCTTCATAACCATCAATTTTCATGATTGCCTAGACCAGCTGAGTCCAGAATTTTCTCCTTGTTGCACCTTCCAGGTGCCTCTCCCCAACCCATTAGCTCTATTTACTTTCCCATGATCACTGACTTTTGGGTAGAGTTCTGTGTTCTGTTTCCTTTCTTGCATACCTTGTTTAGTTACACATGTGTTTCTCTCCCTCTCTCTTTCAAGAGATTCCTGAAATTCCAATCTAGACATAAGTCCTAGGAGTCTGTTTTCCTGGAATGGGCCATCAGAACATAATCATTCTGCTAGTTAAAGATTATTTTCTGCCTTTTTATAGATGAGAAAAATGAGCCTCCATTATAAGAAACATGCCCAAACCCCACCACTAGTAAACAACAGAACTGGAATTTGCAGCCAGGATCTATGTAGCCCTGGATCCCGAGATAGTTTTACTAAATCATTCTACCTCCCAGAGTTCTCAGGGAAATGGAAGCCTAGAAGGAGAAAGGAGACTTTCATTTTTTTGACATTGCCAAATGTTTTGCTCTACTTCAGAGGAAGACTGACTATGCTTTTGAGAACCCGTCCTCATTTTGAAGAGTGTGTTTAATTTCTCGGGTCAGTGCCTCCACTCCCTTAGTCCATGCCATCTCTTTCCCTAAAGGGAAGACCCATTGTCTTTCTGGTCATCTATGGGATAGACAACAGAGCTCTCTCAGAACGAATTCTCTGTGATTATACTCAGTGCTCTACTTAGTTCTTTTACGAAGTCAACCTCTAGTTACTCTCTGAAAAGTAGAGAAATTTGAAGAGAGAGCCTAAAGGTAACAGGAATCACTCTCCTTCCCTTTACATCAATTTCTACATTGTCTGATTCATTACGTCTCTCACTCACATTTGCCTGCTATTTTATTCCCAAGGTCTAACACAGAGCTTGGAATAAAATTCTTGTTCAATAAATAAACAAATGAATGGGTCTTTTTAAGTTTCTATACCAATAATGAAATTTTAAGGGGAGTTGAAATTTGGAGACCACAAGGGAGAACTATTTGTCGTATGATATAAACTCAAGGAGAAAAATCCCATGTTTTTAAATGCAGCCTATTGGTCATTCACCAAAGAAAACATAGTTTGGGGCACCAAACTGCTAATGGGGCACTTATTTTATTTTTATTTTTATTTTTTTAAGATTTTATTTATTTATTTGACAGAGAGAAATCACAAGTAGTTGGAGAGGCAGGCAGAGAGAGAGAGAGGAGGAAGCAGGCTCCCTGCTGAGCAGAGAGCCCGATGCGGGACTCGATCCCAGGACCCTGAGATCATGACCTGAGCCGAAGGCAGCGGCTTAACCCACTGAGCCACCCAGGCGCCCCTGGGGCACTTATTAAACTAAAACCGTGTTAATAGGCTCTTTGATCCATGTTAAGGGGAGGCAAAGCTGGGAAAAAAAGTTACTTATAGGACATACACATCACTGTTTATGATACCAGATTGCATTTAACAGTCACCAAGGGGACAGGCAGGCAGTGGGAGTAGAAGAACACTTGCAATAAGGAGTAGAGATCAATCTTAACTAAAGTGGCCACGGAAGGCTTCTGGTCCCCGGAAAGAATTAGCAAATACTTGGTGATAGGAATGTGCCTGCCATGCACCAGGATAAGACTGTCTTATTGGCATGATCAGTTCTGTTGCAAAATAAAATAAAATAAAATAAAATAAAATAAAATAAACCTGTAGGATACTATTTGGGACAGCTGAGGCTGGATTGTGGAAGGTATTTTTTGTTTGTTTATTTGTTTATCTATGCAAGGGTAAAGCCTTGACCATTAGAGTTCAAGCTCAATTATTCTCTCCCCTAAAAAGAAGGTCTCATTGGTTCACTGGTGTTAGAACAAAGCTGATTTAGCCATATGTAATATACCCTACATTTAAAGGCCTCCATGTTTCTTTCAACTCCTTAAATTTTCAAAGGAAGGGGGGGGGGGATCATGTTTAGTTGCTTAATATTTCTGTATATCTTAAAGGACCCTTCATATTTATCATCAGAGACACACCAAAGCACATTCTAAGTAATGGAAGCCAGCTGGTGTTTTGCAGGCCAAAGTTAGTTGATGGTTTAATAGTAAAAACCATCTTTTTGTTAACATTTTTCTGGAGCACATCACCAAAGAATGCATGGTCCCTTTGTACATTTTTTAGAAATGAATGGTCTTATTAGCTATTTTCTTAGGTTTCTGAATACTTCTAGGACATGAAGGATCAGTCTGGTTTCTTTTGAGAACTCTTTCAGAGCTGTGTAACCACCTTCTGAGCACTTTTTCATGTGGACTTCTTGGATTCTCCAAATTTACCCACTTAGATCATTTAATAAACTTACATAAGTTTGGCAAACCTTCCCATCTGGGACATAAGCTAACCTTGTCTTCTGTGCTGGCTGACACTCGTGAATGAAAAACTAACTCAGAATAGCTATTAGAGATTAGGCACTTTCACTCTTTCCTTCCATCTCTCAACATTGATTAAGCCACAATTCACAGGTTTCACTCAACATGAAATTCAAGCATGGCCACTAAAATCTAAAGGAAAGCGTAGGAAGGTAAATGCTCTCTGCTTTCAGCCACTCATCAATTCCCCAAATATGCTATACCATATATTTACACATGTTGTCTCAAATATAATTCAAGGTGCATCTCGTTGTCTCAAATATAATTCAAGGTGCATCTCGAAGACTCCCTCCTCCAGGGAGCATATTGTATCCTGCTTCACCTCTACCCTTCACCCTATTCCAGGTGAGTTTATAGGGAATTGCACATAGTCTTATTATCATATCATATCATCAACCTATGAGCTAACTATAGGCAAGGATTATGCCTGATTCATTGCTCCATCATTCAGCCCTGTAGCCATCATAGTAATTGGAGCTGAGCTCTGAAATGTCATGATGTCTATGCCTGCTACATTATAGGAAGTTATTATATAACCTGCAGAAGGAAAACTGAATAAAGAATAGTTCTAGGTAGAGTTTTTGTTAAATACACAGATATAGCTTCAAAATAACACAATATACAATAGAAAAAATATTCCCATCATGTATAGAGCAACTGAGTTTATTGCATCTAAAACTTTCTCAGCAGAGTTCTTTTGGAGGTAATCCTTAGATCTAAAATCTAAGGATATAAAATTTTGGACCTAAAGCTTACCTCCAGAAGAACTTTGGTGGGAAAATTTTACATGCACTAAATTTAATTATCTAATTTATTTTCTCAACAACTTTGAAGCAGTGGTTACTATTCATATAATGAATGCAAAATAGTTAAAATGCTGACTTGGGACTTTACCAAAATTCATGAATTTAAATGCTACACTTTTCTTTTTGTTA
This sequence comes from Mustela nigripes, assembly GCF_022355385.1. Taxonomy (NCBI): domain Eukaryota; kingdom Metazoa; phylum Chordata; class Mammalia; order Carnivora; family Mustelidae; genus Mustela; species Mustela nigripes. The sequence goes on along the minus strand of NC_081563.1, from coordinate 13,605,602 downwards.
TATAAAGTAAGCTAAAGAAGCAAAGGGTGAATGATATCATAAAAGGTACCAGAAAAGCTCCAAAACATTACCTGCCCCACTATCCTGACCCTGATGCAAAAACAAAACCAAAACAAAAGAAAAAAACAAACAAACAAAAAATCCTGCTTTGATCTTAGATGGGAATACTAAGATCCTGTCTTTACCTCTAAGGGTTTGGCTCCTACATATTTTCTTTTGAGTTTGGGCCCTTCCTTTGAGGAGAAGGTCATCAACTCTCAGGGCTCCCAGGAATGCCCCTGTTCCTGGTCATCAGTCATGGTGTGCAGGGAAGATTGTGTACAAAACCCCAGTGGCAAAGGAAGATGATGAGTCACTGTAACGTGATGATTTCCATTGGTGCAGCTGGGGAGAGACATAGCTTCTGCCAATATCCGCTGACATCTCCATGTGCCAACCCCCCAAAATAGAAACCCCTGAGAAAAACCAGGAGCATCCCTCAGAAATATAAGAAGTCCATTTGGAGTTTGGTTACATGTAAAGATTATACACTGAGCATCTAGGTTTCTGCTGTTTTGCCCACTTGCTGAATTCTCACCAAGCCTCCCCTCCTCTGCATCCTGAGTCACCCAGCAGACAGCGATGCTTTTCATTAATTGTCTCTTAGAAGCTCTTCCTATCCTAGAGAAATAAGGCATCATAAGTATGAAATTCATATTTTAGCGACTACTGACATTTGCCATCTTTTATCATCCCGCAGATTTCACTGTATTTAAATAAAGTCTTTTTGGTGAACTGGGACTGTGTACGCCCTCCAAAGGCAAAACCCCAGGCAGAGACCATGGCTTTGCTAGCTTGTTTGCTATTCCCAGTGACACTTCCTCAGACGTTTGCTGCCCTGCTGTGCAAACATAGTTACGCATGAAATAAAGTAAAAACAAAAAAAAAAATTAAACAGCAGTTAGTGGTTGGATGTTATTTCCAGTTTGGAACCACTGACGAGGCTGCTATAGAAAACTCTTCCCTCTGTTATTACAAAATAACGGTTTGTGGATGGTGAAAAGAAAACACAACTGAATTTTCTTTTAACTTCAAATACAGAAGCTAGTGCATCTATCATTATCACCACATTACAATACATTATGGGAGAAGGTCATCATAACTTTAGATGGGTTATTTCCATCCATGTCTCTCATCCTCTCAAAATTGTTATACCGGGACCAGGCTGATGCCAACTGCTCTGCTAAAGAAAACACGCCAACTTGAAGTGAGCTAATTAAAGAGAGTGAAACAGAACCAAAAGGTCAATGCATAGGACCCAACACCGAAGCAGGTTTTGTCACAGTGCATTCTGAAACAGCAACATCAAAAATAGCCTGCTTCCCTTTCACTTTTGTCTTTATATCCACTTCTGTTTTGCCGTATAGATTATCCTTTTTCCAGAGACCACAGATGTGGTCCTTGTCAGTATCCATGTAGTCCATCTAGGAATAAATAAAAAAAAAATACTTCCACTTCTTTCTGTCAAAGAATTTTATCATGGGTATACATCAGTATAATGAACTATTAAATACACACAACATAGAAGAATTATAAAATTGTTTGCACTTTTATGTCATTATCTCCCTGTACTGATACTACCAATCTGGATGATAAAAACAGCAATAGCCATAAAGTAGTTAATATTTATTGAGGATTTACCAGGTGTCATGTAATATTCTTTTTTTTTAAGATTTTATTTATTTATTTGACAGAGAGAGACACAGTGAGAGAGGGAACACAAGCAGAGAGAGAGAGAGGGAGAAGCAGGCTTCCCGCCAAGCAGAGACCTGATGGGTGGCTCCATCCCAGGACCCTGGGATCGTGACTCTAATGGAAGACAGACACTTAACGACTGAGCCACCCAGGTGTGAATCATGTTATATTCTTATTTAAACCACATAACAATCCTGTGGGGTGGTGGGTGATTAGAGCCTTGATTTGTATTTTAGCTCTGTGTTTAATTGGATGGTCTTTTATTGTATGATGATTTTAATGGGACAGTCTGAGCTTATTTAATCACCATATCCCTTAGAGTCCCTAATTAGTCTTTAATCCATGCATGTAGAACAACTGTCCACAGGAAAGTCACATGCTCCAGAAAACTTAGGGGACATGGCAATTCATGTTTACTCTAAATAACCAACAGGGAGTCTACCAGAATAATAAGTATGCGTAAGCAAAAGAAAATACCAGTGCTTCAAAAATGCTGCTCAAGTTCACCTTCTGACTTGGGTTATCATCTTCAAAGAAAATACAAGTAAACTAACATTTTTCAAGTGAGTATCTTCATAATGTATAATGTATTTACAAATGTGGTTCTTAGACAAAAGATACATGAATAATATTTGTATTGAGTGAAGGACAAAGAACTCTTTGCTCTAACATTTAGCCCCATTTAATATTGCTTAGCAGCTGGAACACATGACCTTGAGTCAGGGCACTATGGTGTGCAGTGCTTTTCTGTGGGCTACCTGCCATATATGAGGGCACTCAGCTGCTCCTGGCCACAGAGCATAGCATTATCGTTCAGAAGATTTCTCGGATGTTCTCCGTGTTTAGATGGAAAAATAAAAATAACTTTTTCTTTTTTCCCCACTCTAAAAGGAGCTAAAACCAACAAGGAGAACCCAAACCAGAAAGGGGCATGTCATCTTCGACAAGTCTATGGACACCTATAACTGCAAACCACAAAGTGTGAGGAGGTCCATCTGAGAGAGAAGAAATGGGGACAACAGTAAGAGAGGACCGCTGTCTTTAAAGATTTAAAGCACCTGTCTTTAAAGATTTTGCATCAGAGCCAGATGAGCAGAATGACTCTGTATTTGGATGTTACAAAAAGTGTGTGTATGTTTACAGTAGGAGCCTGTCTGAATGCAGTCGGACTGAATGGAACAGCAGGCAAACTAGAGTTAGAAGAGCAAATGTGTGCTATCTCTGAAGAAGTAGATGGTTTCAGAGGAAGAACAGGAGCTAAAGATCCTTGAAACTTAAAAATAAGATTACATCATCCCCTTCCACCCCTCAACCCATATACATACACACAATGCACACACACACACTCACAGTCTCACACATCTGAATCATGTAACATCATGTAGTTTTGCTGTAGGCAGAAGAGCTTTCCTGTACTTCTGGCTCTTGCTTCTACCTACAGGGCAGTGTTGATGAGTAAGTTTCTGCAGACAGACTTTCAAGCTCCTCGCTTGCCTGCTACTCAAATTTCTTCCAACCACAGCTTCCTCCCACTGATCCCCTGTCCACAAAATCTGTTTATAAATGTCTTGTCCAGGAAGAATTCCCTCCATTCAAAGATAATAAAAAATAAGAATTTTACTACTAGTATTCATGGTATTAGTAGCAAGAAAAATAAAATAATAAAACAGCATCCAATCTATGGAACATTTTTTTTAAATGTGAAATTCAACAAGACAAATTGAAGGCAGTTGAAGAACCACATCAGAAAAAGTGTATTGTAAAGCAGCAGAAAGTTGTACCAAACATTGCCCGCAAAATTAGCACATTTAAAGGAAATATGGTCTATCTGAGGAAAAAGCCCAATGTGGAGCTAGTGGGGATCAATGGGTAAAAGATTAGAATCAGTAGAGGGTAGGAAAGAAATGTAAGGGGGAAAAAGAAATCAGAGGGAAGCACGAAAAGAAAAGAAAAAAAAAAGGAAGCAAACAGATACAGCTGAAAAAATTAGAAATAAGGAAGGCAGGATTGAGAACCTTGAGCAAAATTTTTAAGAGTTTAGAGGATTATTGCAAATATGATAGTTGTGGAATACGTGCAAAGGAGCACCAATATATGCATAATTGGTGTCCATGAAGAAAGGTACAGGACAAATGGAACAGGAATAAAATATTCAAATATATACTCAGGAAAGCTTTTCTGAAATTTAGACATACCTCAATATTCACATTTAACAGGCACATCATATCCTAGGAGAAAAATAACTTAGATCAGTCAAAATCAATATATATTCCAGTACGTTAGTGGATTTAGAGCTTATAAAAATAATCCCAGAAACACGCCCAATAAATCAAATCAAATAATTTATAAACTGGCAAAACGGATATTCTGTATTCATGTTGGCCACCCAGCTTCTGAATATACTACTATATATAGGCAATTCTTTCTGAATTATCAGTCTTAGTGAAGTGCAGTAACCAATCCTAATTTGAGTAGTAAAAATGTTAGGCACTCTCTTTCGCAGCCTCCCTCATAGTTAGAGCACAGGGTCATGATGTGGGATTCACCAATCAGTCACTCATGTCATACTTTGACACGGGAGTTAGTAATGTGAGGAGAAAGAGGTGAGGGAAGCCTCTATCCTTGGCATTGACAGCAAGTTGTGGCTAGAAGGTCAAGATTCTGGCACTGATGCTTGAATGATATTTAGAAGTAGCAGTGGTGAAAACTGTAGTCTGTAGTACTTGTTAGCAGCAGCAAATTTCTGTTTGTCTTTATTTGTTATTTTTCATCTTTTGGTGAAAAAAGTTAATTATGCTTCTCAGTTTATTTGCTTTAGTATGATTGGTTTAAAGATGGTAAGTATTTTGTTTAATTATGCATTAATTCCCTTTTATTTCCCAAATTTCCCTTTCACACTATAAGTAACACTTCTTTCCCCAACACTTGCCCCCTTTCCCAGGCAGCCACTGATATAAATTCTGTAGTTATTGCTTAAGCTTGTATTTTCCAGATTTTGTATACTTGGAACCACACTTTACCCACTCTTTTTTTTTTTTTTAATTTTATTTATCTATTTGACAGACATAGATCACAAGCAGGCAGAGTCAGGCAGAGAGAGAGGCAGAAGCAGGCTCCCTGCTGAGCAGAGAGCCCAATGCGGGGCTCGATCCCAGGACCCTGAGATCATAACTTGAGCCGAAGGCAGAGGCTTAACTCAACTTAGCCACCCAGGTGCCCCTAGACACTCTTTTTTTGTCAGAGTTTTTACAAAGTATAATTATTATTATTTTTTAATTATTTATTTGAGAGAAAGAGAGACAGCATGAGCAGGGGAAGGACCAAAGGGAGAGGGACAAGCAGACTTCCCCCTGAACAGGGACTCAGACTTGGGACTCCACATGGGACTCAATCCCAGGATCCCGCAACCACAACCTGAGCTGAAGGCACATGCTTAACGGAATGAGTCACCTAGGTGCCCAGTATAATATTTTATAATTCATCTATGTTGTGTGTATTTAATAGTTCATTATGCTGATGTGTAGTAATTCATTGAATGACATATTGTAATTTGATTATCCATTAATCTATTGATGGGCATTAAGGTTATTTATAGATGCAGACTGTTAAAATAGAAGTTGCTACGATTATCCATATACAATTCTTTATATGGTTGCAGTTTTGCAAATCTCACAGATTCACCACTAGAAATGGAATGTCTGAATCATTTAGCAAGTATATAGCTAACATTTTAGGAAATGCCAGACTGTTTACCCACGGTTGTGCTATTACATATTCTCATTAAGAGTGTAGGGGGATTTCAGTTTCTGTATATTCTAGACAACACTTGATATAGTCATTCTTTTTATTTTTAAGTATTCTAATAAGCAGTTGAAAGTACTTCATTGTAATTCAATTATCATTTCCTTAATGATTAATGACATTAATAATCCTCTCATTTGTAAATTTGCTATTCATATATCTTATTTGTGCAAATCCTCTGCCAATTTTCAAAAAAATGAGTTATTGTTTTCTTATTATTAGTTCTGAGAATTTTAAGACTTATATTGTGGATACAACTCTATCAGTTAAATGACTGGCAAATATTTTCTCCTAAATTGCAGTTTACTTTTTCATTCTTTGGTTTTCAAAAAGCAGACATTTTTCATTTTGAAGTATAACTTACTATACTTTTTCATTTATAAACCATGCTTTTATTGTTGTATTTAACTTTATTCAACTCAAGGTTATACAGACTTTCTTTTCTGTTCTCTTCTAGAAATTCTGCAGTCTTTGGTTTTACATATATATTTAAAATCCATTTCAAGTTCATTATTAATTGTATAAAAAGTGAATTGAAGTTTGTCTTTTTTTTTTTTTTTTTTGTATTTGGATGGCCAATTAATCCAGCATCATTTGTTAAGAATCAGAGAGAAAGAGAAACATCTTTTTTTTTTTTTTTTTTTTTTAACTCTGAATTGTGTTTGCACTTTATGGGGAAAAAAAAAAAGTTGTTCATAAACTGGTGTGATTCTCTGTCTGGAATCCCTATTCTGGTAAACTGATGTATTTGTCTATCTTTAGGCCAATAGCACAACACTTTGATGAAAGTAAATTTTAATAAGCCCTAAAATCAGTTAGTATTATTTTCCACCTTATGTTCTTTTTCAAAGGCTTCTACTACTTTGAATTTACATGAATTTCAGAATTACCTTGTCTATTTTACAGAAATGTTCACTGATATTTTGATGGGGTCTGTTTTGAAATTGTAGGTTAATTTTGGGAAGTCTGACATTTTAATAAACTTGTATCTTCTGATACATCAGCATAGTATATCACAACTTTCATTTAGGTCCTAATTTCAATTAGGAGTGTTTAAATAGGTTTTAGTATCCATGGCTTATCAATCTTTTGTAAGGTTTACCTCTGAGTATTTCATATTTCATACTCTCTAAAGAGTATTTCATACTTCTTCATATGCTTGTATAAATAGTATTATTTTTAATTTCAATTTTTAATGTCTATTGTAGAATATAGAAATAACAACTGAAATTTGCATATTGATTTTGTGTCTTACAAATCATTGAATTCACTTTTAGCTGTAGCAGCTTTTTGTAAATTCCATAAGATTTTCTATAAAATTGATCATGTTATTTATGAATAAACATAATTTTACTTCTTCCTTGCTAATCTGGGTGCTTTCTTTTTTCTTTGTTCAGCTGGCTAGAACCTCCAGCTGAATTAGCAAGAAAGAGTAGACATTCTTGTCTTGTTCTTGATATTTAGTAAAAGAGCACTGAGCCATTCCCCATTAAGAATGATGTTAGCTCTAGGTTTTTTTCAAAAGCCTTTATCAGGTTGAAGAAGTTCCTGTTCGATCACTTGTTTGCTGAGAGGTTGTTTGTTCCTTTGTTTGTCTGATCATTAATGGATGTTGGATTTTATCAAAAGCTTTTCTTACATTCTTAATGAATGTAGAGCTACATTTAGTAAACAACAAAATATCTGTTTCAAGTTGTCAAGCCCACTGTCTCTTTTACAAAACTGTATGTGTAAGTGTGTATGGGTGTGTAATCTTAATCTAATCCAAATGGTTCTGTCTTTCATTTAGTGAGATTAACCAATTTTCAATTAGTGTACATTCTGTTCTCTTGGTCATTATTTTTCCACATTATTTCATATTTCCAAATTTCTGTATTTTCTTTCCCCCTCTTTTGTCTTCTTTCCTGCATTCCTGGAGATAATTAAAATTGTCTTCTCTGGCTTAAAGAATCATACATTCTATTTTTTTTCCCCATACATTCTATTTTTATTCTCATGGCTTAGATCATGACACCTACACATGTTGTATTATGCCTTTTGGTCATTTTAACTTACCAAGTATCTACTTCTTCTCCATGAAAAAGACAAGCCTCTCATTTTCTTCCAGTTTTATTCAAGCTATAAAGTAAACCATTTCTTAAAATAATTAAAGTGAAATAACAAAGGTGGCATTTCAGTTCAGTAAAGAAAGAATGATGTGTTTAATAAGTGACACTGGCATAATTATCTACCCATAAAAATGCTGAATCCCTATTATGCTCCACGTAAAAATAAAAGAAATCTAAATGTAAAGGACATAAAAACATAATTTTTAAACTAAATTTTAAACTAGTTTTTAAACTAAATCATTTACAAGAGTATTGATATAACCTCAGGGTAGGTAATGCCTTTTTGGGGCTAAACAGGAAACCAGAAACCATAAATGAAATCATGGCAGATTTCTTGCATTCCATAATTTTTTTAAATGACACTTTTTATTTGCTTTATGTTTTTTAACCATGATTATTGTATACTTTTATAAATAAGACTTTGATAATTATCTTTCTCTTATTCCTGCTGATAAAAACATGACTATTTTTGTCACATAACAAATCTTGCTTATTCCACCTATCCACTGAAAATAATCTATCCTTTTTTTCTTGAAAAAAAAAATATATTTTGCAGGTCACCAACATCCTGTCCTGGGCCAGCTGTCATCATGGGATTTATTTTCTTTGTACTTCTCAACTAATTCCAATGTATCATGTACCTCTTGTTTTCTTTTTCTCACTCATTTTTAAAAACTTATTGTCTAGAAAATTCCTGAGAACTGTGCATAGGAAAATTTCTATAGATTTGTTTTGTCTCCCATATTCTGATAACTTTGTTATGTTCTAGATTCAAATTAATTTATTCTTAGAGCTTGGAACGAGTTCTTCCACTGCCTTCACACATCCCCTATTGATGATAAGAATTCTGATGCAAGCTTGATTTTCATTCTCTGAGGTTATGTGTCATGTGATTTTACCTTTTAAGGATTGTCTCTTTATTCCTTGTGTTCTGAGTTATTAGAGAAAGAATGGAAGACTGTGTGTGTCTTTTACCTTGAGGTCATCTGGATGATCCTTTTGAATGGAAAAATCTTATCTTTCCACATCTTTGGTAAATTATTTTCTATTACTTACCTAAGTTCCTCTCCATTTTCTATTTCTACACTTCTATAGTTTTGTTAAATGTCAATTTTGTTAGTAATCCACATGGCTTATCTATTCAGTCATAGTTATGTTTTTTTACTCCCTTCCGGTAAAGGTTATTTATTTTTGCTCTTAGCCCTTACATTGAACTTTATTTTTTAGTAATTATTTTTATTAACACACAATGTAGTATTTGCCTCAAGGGTTCAGGTTTATGAATCGTCAGGCTTATTACTTCGTGGTTGGATTATGGACATTGGGGAGGGGAGGGTATGTGATATGGTGAGAGCTGTGAAGTGTGTAAGCCCTTTCATTGAACTTTAAATTGAAGCAGAGTGTTTTTAATTTTCAAGAGATATTTTGTAGTTTTTCTTTTCTTTTTTTTTTTTAATAAGGCATACAAAATAAACCTCAATTTAATGGGCATTTCATTTGTTGTACATGCTAAGTATTGCAATTGTATATTAAATGTCTCTGATTATAATAGTAACACATTTTCATTGTGCCAACTTTAGAAAATGCAACCACTACCAAAAAATAATAGATTAACACCATTTGGCTTCCTTTCAGGCCTTATTATTATTATTATTTTTTGCTTATATCTTTTACTTTCATTATTTTTAAGTTATGTAATTCTTGTTTCCTCTTTTATGAGTTTTTTACCTGATATTCTTTATAATATCTTATTGATAAAATTAAATATTCTTCGAAAGCAGTTTTTAAGCTAGTGTTACATCAAACACTATAATGTGTTTATTTCTTATAGTTTTTCATTTGTTTCATTTGTTGCCACAGCCTATTATTCTTTTATAGAGGCAACAATCTTTCTGACTCTAATATTTGTAACTTTTTCAAAGGTCAGTTATGTTCCATGAATTATCTACTTATTTTAGGTTTACTTGATCTTAATTTTTTTAATTTAATGGATACATTTTTAATAGTATTACTAATTGTAATTGTGCTACATGATAATAATGCCATAACAGACAAGTAGTGCACATAAATGAGTGAAATTAGCATGATTTTTATACACAGCCATACTTAGTATTTTTGGCAGCTAGAAGAAAGGGAGAAAAGAAGAGAGCAGAGTAAAAAGCTCTAAGATTTTCTGGATATGTCACTTACTATCTGGATTTGGGAAACTGAAGTTTACAAAATTCTATTTTTTTTAATTTTTTATTTCTTTTCAGCGTAACAGTATTCATTGTTTTTGCACCACACCCAGTGCTCCATGCAATCCGTGCCCTCCTTAATACCCACCACCTGGTTCCCCCAACCTCCCACCCCCCGCCCCTTCAAAACCCTCAGATTGTTTTTCAGAGTCCATAGTCTCTCATGGTTCACCTCCCCTTCCAATTTCCCTCAACTCCCTTCTCCTCTCCATCTCCCCATGTCCTCCATGATATTTGTTATGCTCCACAAATAAGTGAAACCATATGATAATTGGCTCTCTCTGCTTAACTTATTTCACTCAGCATAATCTCTTCCAGTCTTGTCCATGTTGCTACAAAAGTTGAGTATTCATCCTTTCTGATGGAGGCATAATACTCTATAGTGTATATGGACCACATCTTCCTTATCCATTCGTATGTTGAAGGGCATCTTGGTTCTTTCCACAGTTTGGTGACCGTGACCATTGCTGCTATAAACATTGGGGTACAGATGGCCCTTATTTTCACGACATCTGTATCTTTTGGGGTAAATACCCAGTAGTGCAATTGCAGGGTCATAGGAAAGCTCTATTTTTAATTTCTTGAGGAATCTCCACACTGTTCTCCAAAGTGGCTGCACCAACTTGCATTCCTACTGACAGTTTAAGAGGGTTCCCCTTTCTCCACATCCTCTCCAACACATGTTGTTTCCTGTCTTGCTAATTTTGGCCATTCTAACTGGTGTAAGGTAGTATCACAATGTGGTTTTAATTTGAATCTCCCTGATGGCTAGTGATGATGAACATTTTTTCATGTGTCTGATAGCCATTTGTAAGTCTTCATGGGAGAATTGTCTGTTCATATCTTCTGCCCATTTTTTTTATATGATTGATCTTAACTTTTAAAAGTATCTTCATTACTGGAAGGCTTGGGTGGTGTATCTGGGTAAGCATCCAACTCTTAGTTTTTAGGTCAGGTCACAATCTCAGGATTATTGTTGTGAGATTCTGCCCAGTGTCAAGCTCTGCACTCATGGTGAGAGAATTTACTTGAAATGCTCTCTCTTTTCCTCTCTGCCCCACCTGCTTGTGCCCACTGTCTCTCTCTCTTTCAAATAAATAAATAAATCTTTTCAAAAATACATATTCATTAGCACTATTTACTTTCCTCATATTTCTGGTAAACTATTTGTTGTTCATTATATTTAGTTCATTTATATATTAGGCATGAATTGATTTTTTTTTTTTACGATTTTATTTATTAGACAGACAGAGATCGCAAGCAGGTACAGAGGTAGGCAGAGAGAGAGGAAGGGAAGCAGGCTCCTCACTGAGCAGAGAGGACCCCAGGACCCTGAGATCATGACCCGAGCTGAAGGCAGAGGCTTTAACCCACTGAGCCACCCAGAAGCCCCAGGACAATTGATTCTTTTGGGCAGTTGCAATCTTGTTCTTATAGGACTTCTTAATGAGCTCATTGGGATATGTCTGGTGTAAAAATTGTCAACTGGAAGGTTTTACTTTAAATCTGCAGGTAGAGTGGAGATGGTCCTTACAATATCAGTAATAGATTTAGAAGCCTTTGTGTTTCTTGAGAGGTAAGTTGAGTATTTTCAAAGGAGAACACTCTTGTTGGTTTTGTTTCTTCTGTTTTGTCTGCTAGGCAACCAGTTGTGAGGGTGGGGTGAAGATGAAAAGGTGGTTATTCTCTAAACCACCTTTAATTACTTTCCCTGTTTGGGTTCTCTATTTTGTACCTGAGTAGACCCTCTCCCATGTTATTCCATAGGGATTGGATCTTACCTCTTTCTATGAGCTTATATGCCAGTACGGAGAGGCAGACAGAATATAAGGAAACAATCAACAAGCATTGTGATTCCAAACAACGATTGTTAAGTATGAGAAAAATATAATGGAATGATAGATGTGAAAAGAGACAATGTGGGGTACTTCATCTTTTGCTTCAAAAAAATAAAGATCCATTTTCAGAATAAGTATTTGGAAAGAAAAAGCATGGTGGTTCTGATTTCTTTGTTTTTACCAGTGTTATATCATTGCACTTTAGTAAGGATGGAAATCAAATACAAACAAGCTTTATTCTTTGAGGACCACTGATTTGGACAGTTGTTTTTGAGACAGGACTTTGAATAAGGAATATATTTATCTAGAAGTAAAATTTCTTAAGCAAATGAAAGCAGCTCCATAACTGCTATAAATGGAGAGAAAGGAGAGAATATATAATCTAAACATAAAACCTTATTTTAAGTTCAATTAATGCAAATCACATAGGTCTATATGTTAAATGGGAATGCTGTATATGTCCACAATCATAGTTTCTGGCACCACAGGCTTTTGAAAGTAATAAAACTAAAACTGCATTATTTTTAAAATATCCTAAAGTAGACTTCTTACCAGATTAGATTGACCTTTTCCCTTGTTAGTCCAAATCAGTGGGGTTTGACTAAATGCCTAGAAATATATAGAAAGTACCAGATGTCAGAAAGTCAGGAAACTAGCAAAACCCTAAATTTCACATAATTTCTGGCTCAATTGTGAAAACTCAAGGGGAACAGAAATCTTTCCGTAAGTTTCTGAAGAAAGAGACTGTGGAGAGGTTAAGAGTGTTTAGAAAAGGCAGGTGGGAGGGAGGCTACAAGACAGGAAGAAGTCAGGAGTTTCATGTTAGAATACCAGTCTAAACAGAATCAGCATATTACTTGGGCTGTAATTAAAATGTATGTGCATTGTCTATTTCTTCCCTTCAACATCATCTGCTGCTACCCAATTTGTTTACTTTTCAGCTCTCACTGAAGTCTCCAATCATGATTAAATAAAAGTATCCTCCAATTTATGTTTCATGGAATATGAGTTTCACAGGGGATTAATTTGAGCTAAGGTGTTACAGGATGCAAACAGTTCTGTGACCAAATAAGTTTGGGAACTTCTGTGTTAAATTGATACTTTCCATTTATTGCAAAATTTCTCAGATTCTTTTTTTTTTCTAAAGGTTTTATTTATTTATTTGTCAGAAAGAGAGGGAGAGAGAGCAAGCACAGGCAGACAGAATGGCAGGCAGAGACAGAGGGAGAAGCAGGCTCCCTGCCGAGCAAGGAGCACGATGTGGGACTCGATCCCAGGACGCCAGGATCATGACCTGAGCCGAAGGCAGCCTACATTGTGAATCTCTAAGGTTAGCACAGTATATATGCTACTCCCCAAAGGTCCTGAATATTTTAATTTTGCATAACAGGTTTAGGGATGATACTTTATGTTGTGCTGTAGTAAACATTCAGCTATCAAAGAAGCTAGAGATCTGAGATTAAAATGTGGAAAAAGAGCCCCCAAATTAGGGGAAGTCCTAATCTATTCTGTGGATTATAACATTTCAATTAGGACAGTACTTCTCAAAACATTTGGGATGGAGGACAAGTTTTATTTGTTGTGTTTAAGTTACTTATTTCATCTTGATTCAGACTTTCACAAAATACAATAATATATTATTCAGAAAATGAGAAGACAAGACCATAAAAATACAATTTATGAAATATAACTCATTACAATGTGAAATAGCTATTGAACTTCCTAACCCTAGACTCTCAGTGTCTCTTTTCCCAATTCTGGTAGCAGCATTGGTTTACTGATTTCAGTTCAACCTGAGTAGTGCAGAGGCAGAGTATATGCACGTAAGCTGCATCTACACCATAAGCTGCTGCTCTGAGTCTGGATGAAATGGATTCTCTCGGGGTCACTCCCTGCCCCCATGCCCCATTGATAAGTATGGGAATCATGGCAATGTGTGATATGATATATTTTTATCTGAAAACTGAAGTCCATAATGACCTCATCAGGCTATTGCAACATACATACTTTTCTTCCCATTTTCTCCTTTTCCCCACAAGCAGAGAATCATAAAGACATGTAGAAAGCTCAGAGTTTGATGCAGGCTTTTCCTTCTGTTCGTTGTCCCAGTCACAGGGTTCCCTCCATGGCCACAGTAGATTGTCTTGTCAGCATTGGTTTCCAGGTCTCTAAATATGTGAATCAGTACTGGTTACATGATTTGGCCCCACTGAAAACAACTGTGCTAAATATGAGCAGGTAGAGTTCAAAACTGCAATCAGATCTCCCCCCACAGTATCTGCTATAAAGGTGTGCGTTTTGGGGGGGGTATAAAGATGCTTATATGTGTATGGGTATTTATGGATGTCTCTTTGGGGGGATACTTTGTAGCCCTATAACTCAAGGTCTTAGGTCTTTTTCTGTTTCTTCTGGGAACGTCTCTGCTGGAGCCCATGGACAGGCTCACAGTCAGAGATGTAGAATCCCTGGTTATCTTCTCCAAATGCTTACGCAAATCTACATCTCCCAAAGAACCTATTCTAATGCTGTATTCTGTTCTTTTGATTGGATAAAACCATCAACAGAATGTGATTTTTTTACTTTTCTCTGCTAGACCTCCTTCACCCTTTGCCTCTTGTTTCCTTTACTCTTAAATGATCTTCAGTTACGGATCTCAACTTCCATGCTTTAGTGACAAGAGAAGGCAATGGATCTGCTAATGCTTATTTAATTGGTGGCTTTTGGTAGAAGAGTTTTAGTCTATATATATCGCCAGATAAAATTTTAAGTCAAAGAACCAAATGGCCTCCAGAACTATGAAAAGGCAATTTCCCATACTCTCTCACTTATGGTTAGCATGTTACTGGCAAGAAATCATGTTTATTAAGAATCTTTTTTTCAGCACATAAAATCTTGAGCTTCTGATTCCTAAAAGTAACAAAAAATTGCCTATTTGTTTTTGTTTGGATTCCTCATTTTCTACCCAGTTATATCAGATATTAAAGGGAATTTAAACATTTTCCAGCAATCAGTCTGGCCCTGCTTCCTTTCTATCATGAGAGAGTGCCATGCTAGCATTTTCAAATTAATATTGATATACACCACCTCCAAAAACTTAGCATTCCTGACTTGACTACTTATTTTCAGGGAGAAGGGAGAGGAAAAAATAATCATATATCAAATGCTGGGCTGACCCACATTTCTTCTCTTCAAATGTCTTAAATGCATCATGAAATTTTTAAAGCAACACAATGGTTTTTGCTATTCTTTTTGATATTTCACACTCTTTCTCTCCCTCAAAACTGAAGCTGGCATACACTGGTCATTGCACTT
Source organism: Mustela nigripes (assembly GCF_022355385.1). Lineage (NCBI taxonomy): Eukaryota > Metazoa > Chordata > Mammalia > Carnivora > Mustelidae > Mustela > Mustela nigripes. Next base: position 13,590,572 of record NC_081563.1, on the reverse strand, counting down.
AAGTAAGAATGACAGAGAGGAGGAATTTCATAAGGGGGAAGGGGGGAGATAGGCATTTAGACTGATCTACCAATAAGACTTTTTTGTTTTTTAGAAAATCTTACAGATTTAAAAAATGAGAATACAGTCATCTAGTTTACTGAAAACATTAAACCCTCAAGGAAACATGCTATTGTTTTCTTCTTTACCAATTGCCTTGCTCTCGGAGGTCTTGTTGAGTTACACTGCATGGCCTCATTAAGGATGCACAAGGTACCAAGAATCAAAGCCTCATAAACTGCCACCAAACAGGGGACCAAAGATTTCACAAAGTCGTTACCCACCAAGTGAACCATGAACAACTTTCAAGTAAAGAACAGAATTTTACTGCCAACAAAATTACACCAGTTCAACTTCTCTCAGTCATGATAAGGTTGAAAATCAGTGCTCCTTGCTTAGCAAAACCTGGTAAATAACAGACCTTAGAGTGTATGCAGTATTGTCTGTATATAATGGCTTCCTGCTACTTAAGCAAAGAATGCCCCATGAGCAACAGACAAGGGAATACTAAGATCTAGTTAAGCCACATATTCTAAATAGAGGACAATGTGATCCTCCGGCCTTTTGTAACTAGTGTATTTCACCACCCAAAGAACAAATACGAGTCCTCAATCAGCTCAACAGAAAAGAGATTCCCTAACATAGCCCAGATATTGCCTGACTGAGATACATTAATTCGTCTTACATTCCAGTAAAATCAATGAAATTAGTGTTCTGCACTCAAAGACAAGCTCTGAGAAGCCAATTAATACTTGAGTACTTGTACGCAGATTAACAGTACCCTGTATATGTGTGGGTAGAGTGGGGGTGAAGCAAATAATGGGGTTACCAGGTTGGTTTGTATTTCTCAGTGAATTGAGGCCAGCAACCCAGCAGTCTGACCAACTAATGTGCATCTCATTTAATGTAATAATATACATTAAGACCTGTCAGGCTCTATTGTGGAAAATGAAGAACTACACATTGTACCACTTCATATGGAAGTCTGCATATGGAACCCTTTAAGGGTTCTTAAGAGACCCATTGGGGTTTCTAATTATTGTGAAACATCCCCTGGAATTCAGAGAGAGAAGGCTCTTGGCAGAATTGCTTCTGCCATTTCAAATGTTCACTGTGAAAATAATTAGATGATGAGATTTAGACAGAAACCGCTAACGAATATTTTTTTTCAGTCTCCTTTGCTTTTTAATGTACAGAAAATGAAAATCTGAAATCGGCAAGCACGAAAGGAAAACAATATGGTGCAGTTCATTCTGGGGGTGGGATTGGGGGGGTTCTTTTTTCTGACTTTAATGCTTGGCTTCCTGTGGTTACAAGTGGGGGGGAATTTTTTCATTTTTTGAACATTATACAATCCTGTTGAAAATTGGACCAAGGGTTGTTTTTTTAAACTTCTGTTCTAACTTTCTAAATGTGAGCAAGCCCCCATTGTTCCTCCAAGATTATGTCTCTTTCTTCAGAGGGAACCCTGACATTACAGAAACTTGCTTTAATCAAGCTTTAAAGTTATCTCCCCCTCCACACGACCGACCAGAACCAAAGAAACCCCATTCTCAGAAACTGCGAGCCAAGCTAGCATGTAACCAATTAGGAGCCATCACTTGTGCCCAAGACACGGAACATATTTGTTCAATTAAAGCAAACAAATATGATTAAGAGTTTAGAAAGTCATACTTAGGGAAAGATGGACATTTCAAAAGAAATGCTGGGTTAAGAAGGGCATGGCAGTGATAAGAGCAAGTTGCATGAAATCAGAAAGGTGAACTGAACAAATGGGGACACATAATTTTGGGCAAAACAGCCAGGATCTTTGGGCTGAACACGTGAAAACTCATCCTCTGCTCCCTGGAACCCACTGACTTCACTCACAGGCTTGAGACCCCCAGGTCTGAGATTTTATGCTTCCTTCATCCACCCACAATACCCTGATTCACAGAGCAGGAGCCGAAGGCAGAACTGATTTAATGCCACTCTTTCCTATTTCAAGCTCCACAAATTTGAGGACTTCTGTGTTTTATCTACTGTGTACCAGGCTGAAGCTGCTCTCCATTTATCCTGATGTCTGTCAGCACAGGACTGGAGAGTGGCTGCTGCTGTGCTCCGCCCACCCACTCGTGTTCCCTCCAAGGGCCACCAGTTCAGGGCTGGTCGTTAAGTACTGGATGGACTGTCCTCACCATAACCGATTCAAAGCAGAACTCGTGGTGAAATTTACTTAATTTAACTTGAATCAAAATGTCCCCTCCCCTTCCCTGTTTTTTGATATTGAGTTAGGTAAACTCTAATGCAATTCAGATTTCCAGTCTCTCTTTTGGCTCTTCATGGATCTCTAACGTGTCTATAACCATCAACCAGGAAAGCCCTCACGAAATATCCAATAAGCATCGTTTCAGGTGTGGTACGTATGTCAGAACAAAGGATATAACACAAATCCTATCCACATAGAATTTTCAAGGAGAGGACAATAGTTAAGACACATCAATATTAATGTGCATATATTGAGTGCCTATAATCTGAACATTGATAGCTCTTGGGAACCAATATTCTATCAGTAATACAGTTATTGAAACTTCATACCATACTGAGGTACCATTTTAGATTTGGTTTTGGTTTTGATACTCCAAACATCCAGAATCAGTAAAAACTGTAAATTCCATCAAGTCTCCCCACAGTGTCTTTCCTGTTTCTGTCCCACATGAAAACGCAAGTGTGATATCCTCAGGATGCAATGCACCATGGTTTTTCTCACCCACGTTTCCTGACCAGATGTCTTCAATGAATTGCGGTTTCTGAATAGACCTAGTTAGCAGGATTGTCAGGAGATCAACAAATACATATTGAGCATTTAAAATATGCCAGGATGTGTTACAGGTGTTGGGAAAGAGAGCAGTAAACAAAACAGACAACATCCTTGCCTTCTTGGAGGTTATATTCTACTGGGAGACTTAGACCAGAGGTAAGATAAGTAAGTACATAACATATTAGGTAAGATGGTGGTATATGATATGGTAAAAAGAAATAAAGAAGGAAAAAGATACAGTGAATACGTGAGAAGTTAATAGTTCAATTTTAAATATTGGTTGAGTACCTGTTATATGTTACATGCTCTCCTCGGCACTGTTTATATTACATTGAATAGAGTAATAAGGGACTGAAATCCATATTGTCAAGGACCTTCTATTCTAATAGAAGGAGATGATAAATAGAAAGGCAAATAACTAAATATATAGCATATCAGGCGATAATGAGCTGTAAGGGAAAACGCAAGACAAGGCAGGTCCATAGAGAGTATTAAGGTAGGGATATCTTGGGTAAGTCTCACTAAGACAGAGACATTTGTCCAAAGGTTGAAAGAGATGAGCTGTGTGATATTTGGTGGAAGTCAACAAGGAATGTCTTCTGATATTAGCCTTGAAATGAATTGTATAGTAATGTCTATATGTTTTTTTAAAACAATTATTTGTTTTGTTTGTTTGCTTGTTTGTTTTTGGTTGATTAAAACCCTGGGTGTCTGCATAAGGAGAAAAGGAGGGCAGGACTAAGTATTTTCCTGTCTTTTTGCATGTGGTCTTATTTTCACAAACCTGGTGAAGTTTAATATTTTTTCTTTCCTTAATACCACATATGCCTATAGTTGGTAGAAGATGTTAACATGTTTGTCAATGTCCTTAATTTTTTTCTATTGTACATGTCTTTGCAATATTTTGTTAGGAAACTGGAAAAAAAACCCCAAACCAAAAAACAGCTACAGGAGTGGCACACCAAACACCCATTAAACCATAAGGTATATTATTTAATCTTGAAGACAACTCTGCAAGACTTTCATCATATATCCTTATTTTATAGGTGAGTTAACTATTAACTAGAACTATTAAATGAACTATCCAAGATTGGTCAAATGATTCCATGGATTAATTTATTAAATGCTGGCATTTATCTGACAACCAAGTCTATGCTTTCCCTCTCCATCCCACACTGCCTTGTGGCAGAGACTGCTAACTACATCCCCAATATCCATCTTCCTCTGTATTTCGTACTAGCAAAAACTCATATATTATTGGGTGTTACAGGGTGAACCAGCTATGGGACAATTTCCAGGTTTTCTTGAATCTAGAAAGTAGTCAATGAGATTAAAGGAGCAGTGGCTGTGTGGAGCTTACAAAAAAAGCTCTTTTAGGGGTCTTACTCAGATGGGAAGTATACCATTTGTTCACTCCCCATTCCTTCTTATTTCTTCCTACAGAATGTATGTGGTAGAAAGACTCTCAGCTGCCATCTTGTGATCTTGAGGATGGATGCCATGTGTTAAGGATGGTGGAGCAGGAAGATGAAAGGGACCCAGACCATTGATGATAGCATATATCTATCACACTTTCTCAGGACTGTCTCCCTCTTGATTTCTTTTACTCAAGAGAAAAGTAATCTCCCAGTTGGTTTAAGACACAATTATTTCACATCATTCTTATCAACAGTTAGATGTAGTTTGTTAACTCCTACAAGCCTTCCCTATTATAGACTTTGCTGGGATGGGAAGTGACAGAGTTACTTTATTGGGCCACATTTACATAATAATTATTAAACTCTTTACTTCAAAGGCAAAGAAACTTTTATATGGAATGCAATGCTTGGCACATGGAACTTATTTTTAGAAAATCATGTTGAATAATGGAGTAGTAATATTTTACAGACACAGATTTCTAAATGATAAATTCTAGTATATAAGCAAGGCCCCACTTAAGAGCTACTGGGTCTTGACTGACAAGTGCAGTGTCCACTTGGACATGACCAAGATTCCTTGGCTAGAAGTGACACACTCTTATGTTAATCTCAGCTTTTCTACAGCTTCAATTTTAATTTTCTATACACCTTATCCCTGTTCTAGCAAAAGGAATTTTCATTTCATTTAAGAATCACAAAACCTTGATAATTATGGAATTATGTTCATACAAAGCAAACTAAGCTAGTAATAGTTTCTTTGCTATTTCTTTCCAAATCAATAAGTAAGGATTAGTAATGTAACTGTCCATGTGGTCTACAGCTCCAACTGAATGCCTCAGTAAATTTAACTCAGCTGATATGACCTCAGTGAGATAAAGCAGAGGCTGACCTGCCATCACATGCTAAGAGTAGAGAGTCTTCTCAAAGGCTTTAAAAGCAGGGATCCATTCAACCTCTGGATAACAGGCATTCTCAGCAAAGGACTATGGTTAGCTCAGTTTGTCCAAAAGTAACTGCTCTTATATTTGCCAGCTCTGTCATCTGCATGCCTCAAGTTAATATTAGATGCATACCAGATCTCTGAGTACATGCAGGTGGAAAACAGCCTTCTTCTAACCCTAAAGAGAGCCATCAATATGTTCTACTAAAGCCCACGGTCTAGAGTGCCTGGGAGTGGAATCATGAGATAACACTTATGACCTTGGGCTTCAAGCAGAGAAGGGAAAGGTAAGGGAGGGGAAGAGAGGGGAAGTGCCTGTTAGCATTTCCTACCTGTAAACGTCTACTTGCGAAGTTTCCCTCCATGGATTCTTCCTCTACTCAGATATGATAGAGTTCAACAAATATATAGAGAGAGCTCATTATTGAAAATACTCTCCTAGGTGCAATGGGTGTTATATAAAACTAAATCAGATATAAACCCTATCCGTTCTTCAAGACGTACTTGAGAAACTAAATCTTATGCAAAGCCTTTCTTATCCCCTTTTCCCTCATCCCCAACCCAATGTGGTCAGTCAAACTTCTAAACTCTGACCATCTAATACTGTAATCCTAGAATTCTGTAAGTCAGCTTGTTTTGCTCAAGGCACTTGATTTAATGGAATTCCACAGAACATTAAGCAACATTTTCTTTCTAGGCCATGTGGTAAATCCTACAATATAAGGGAAAACAAGACATAGTTTTTGCCTTCCAGGAGCTTTTAATTTATTGGGAGAGAAAACAAAAAAAAAAGCACTTAAGCAATTGATTGTAATGCTCTGGCTATCTACTCCACTACTTAAGGCAAATGACCTAGAAGGACACACAAGAGTGTGATGCATACAGAGACTGGCGGAATAGAACCCACCTCACCTTTACTTTTTGACAACAGATGCCCACATCTGTTCATAGCATCAATGTGCTAAGCCCCAAGAGATGTTAAGATTGATTTGGGTCAGTTGTGACATTCCTGTTTCTCCATTTCAAGCCTTCTTTAGAAGCTTTTCTATATAATCCAGTTTGACCAGTGAGATCAACAGGAAAGTCCTTATCTTTCAGAGATTTGGTTGGCACAGGTCCTTTCTCCCTTCACCTTTTACAGTCTTGAACACAAATGCAATTTCTGAAGGTGCTGCAGCTATGATTTAGACATAAGAGATGGGGCAATTTAGTTGACATCTAAGAACCATCAACATATGGAATATGTGATTATGTCATGAATAATTTATTCCACCATTCCTCAATGGACTATAAACCCATCCTCATCCCAGGTGCGGAATGTCTTCTCAGAAGCAGGCAAGTTCTTCCTTGATCTCTTTTGAAGATAGAGTTGCTATCACTCTTCTCTGTGGGACAGGAGAATCACAGAGAAGTTGGCCCTTACATTAACAAAACAGCAATGGTTGCCACCTCAGGCTTCTTGGTTTAGTAGAAAAATTAATTCCTTACGGTTTAAGCCACTGTTCTTCCTATACTGTTGTTAGCAGCAGAACATCTTTCTAACTAATATATTGTGCCTGAATTTTTCTGTCTGGGTAATATGGGAAGAGGAGACATATCCAGCATTGTATTCAACAATTAGTAAACATCTGAATTGTTAACTATATCAATAGTTAATGTATTTACATTACACATTATATATATACATTATACATTACAGCTGCCTTCTGAAATTGAAGGAGAAATAGTATTTCTTTATATCCTCCACAGTGCCTAGGATGATTTTTCTGTTTAAAATATATTTATGAGCGATACATATTTCAGATTAGAAAATGGAAAGCAAGTGGCCCATATCTCTAAAAACTTCCTGTCCAGACTCCAAAGAATCACTTTTACCTTGTTTGACTTGACTTCTACTCAGGGCCAGGTAAGAAGTCTTGTGGCTGTGAGCCACAACCACCAGCATCCCAGGCCCCTAGAGTTCCAGTATATACAAAGGGCCACGGTTACTGGACAAGGAAAGCCATTGGCCTTCAATGTCTCATATCAAAGTAAAGTAACAGAGAGTAAAAACGATGACTTCGTTAAAAATACTAGGAATGTAAAATGTTGTGTTGAAGAATTATGCATGTCATATTTCTCTCTAGTTGTATAGAATTTGTCCCAGGAGCTTTCATGGTTGTAGGACTAACTGTGCTCTGAGAAACTGGCACTTTCAAGTTGAACTTCACTGAAGCGTGTACCAGCCATTCTGGTCGTTGAGGGAAAAGGGAAAACAGTTACAGTAACTTCAAGAGGTTCTCCATCGGTGTCAAGGCAATGTTAGATAAGTCCTCATTAGACATACATCAATATCTTGCTCTGACATGAACTTCAGGGCATCTGAGCGTGATAGACCCAAACTGGACCCCAAATCAAAGTCTTACATGTGTGCCCACTAGGTGGAGACATTCTTGATTATTCAACCCAACGGCATTTTTATATTTTTTATTTTCTACTTGTTACCATCATGTGCATTTTAGTGTTAAACTCTGGGTAGGACTGAGGACCTAGGTTTTAGACCAACTGAGGCTACTGATTACCCACACAGCATTGGGTTTAAAGTTCTCTCAAGCTTTAAAATTCAATACCTCTACCATATACATTATTTATTATTTCTGACTTTGGTTAAAGACAAAGTAAGCAAAAAAATAAAAAAATTAAAAAATTAAAAAAAATTTAAAAAAAGACAAAGTAAGCATGTTTAGTCTGCAGAAATGAAGACTAGAAGAAGCACTATAGTATTTTAATTTTATGTCAAGACTTCAGATCAAGCCATTAGTGAAGACAAAGGTAAGTTTTAAAGTCATAAGTAAAGTAATGGCTAAATATGATAAAATGACTTAAAAGATTATTAAAAGCAATGATAATTATGGAAAATGCGGAAATTGTCATATCCATGATACATACAATACCAAGGACAACATTATTATCATGGAGACAAGTGGTGATGGCAGGAGTAATATTATTGCTGTTTTTGTTGTTATTGTTAATTCCAATCATAAGCACATCACCTACTATTTTTATTACATTTATTATGTCCCAGACATTAGGTTCTATGTTCCATATACTTTAGGTCTCTACTACAACTGTAATAGTTATGTATATCATTATTAGATAAGAAAATTGAGAAAACCTGCCTCAAGTTACCTACATAGATGAATTTCAAATCCAAGAATATCAATCCCCAAACCCCCTACTATGTCACACTGGTTCTCATATAAGAACATAGAGAAGTAACAGCCATTTAAAGTACCCATCAGAGACACTTTCAGACTGCTTAAAATTCAGGTCTTTAGCACCTTTAGACAAAGAAACCAGAATATCCCTTTCTAACAGAACACCTTTCATACCTTTTCTATCTGGTTTACAAATTGCAGAGCTGAATTTCCTGAGAGCAAAGGGAAGACAGAGGTAGGAGTAAAAGCTTTAAATTTATAGGAAAGTGACTTAAGAATATAAGAAAATGACTTAAAAGATGTCTAAGAGCAATGATAATTATGGAAATGTTTATATGGTCAATTCCATGATGCATGTAATACCAATGACAACATTTTCAAGATGCCTGGGGATATCAGGGTTCGCTACTCTTCTTTTACAAAAGAAAGGAGAGGATGTATATACAAATTAAAAGCATGGAATCTGAAGCCCCCGAGTTCCAGGACATTCTGATTGGGTCATATGATTTTTGCCTCCTTTGTTAATGAATGTATTACTACCTTGACCTGTATTTTTCAGCTATATTCAGATTACCTTCAGAATGCATAGGCTGGATCGTCAAACAGAGCTCAGCTTTCATGCTTCATTATTTACAGGATGTGTTTCTTTATATTTAAAATGGAAATAAAACACTGAGTGGGGGTCTCTTGAACCACCTGTGTTAGATATTATCCCCTATTTTCCTGTCATGGTAGATAAGAATTTATTTCTTATAATTTATATATTTCTTATAATTTTTCTTATCCCTTTCCCACACTTACTCCCTTGTTAAACTGTCACCTTAGGGATGTACTTATTGACTTAATAATTGTCTCTTAAATCTTTGGTTCCCTGTGAATCGTTGTGGGGTTATATGTAGATGGTCTTTCTCTAATAATTAAGTGTATAGGGTTATTCTGAATAGATTTGGCTTGATGTTGTTCCTAGTCATAGAGGGTCCAAATGACACACTACTTTGTACAAATAAACAAAACAAGACAAAAACAGCATGAAGATGTTTATGAATAAATATATATTGAAGTAGAGTTTTTAGTATTTCTTTCAGTACGGTATTCCAGATGGACAATTAAAGTCATTCTTGATCTAATGACTTTGCAGATGATTACAGTAACATATTTTCCTACCATAACATCAAAATCTAGTCTATCATAGAATGATGTTTTTATCTTTCATCATACTAACAATCCCGGTAGTGTAATTTCTGAAGTATCCACATGTATTTGAGTATATATTATTTTTGATAGATGCTTTTATATGTATTTTTTCATTTAATACTTAAAATAGCCCTTTAAGGTTGTTGTTAACTCTGTTTTAAAGAAGAAGAACCAAATACAAAGTGATGGCAACTAATTGCCTAAGAGCACAGCAAATGTGAGAACTAGGACTGTGATGGATTTATCCTCCATGAACTAGAAATTTATCTACTCCATCATAGTTTATCTCCATGGGTTCTGCTTAAAACCCTTGGGTCATGACAATGATGTGATTCCAATGTAGGACAACCCAGCTTACTTCCCAGGGTGGGTAGTGCAGCAAGAAAATCCAACCATGTACCATAACCTTCCCTGAAAACTTCACAGTTTACCTTCATAGATACACTAGGGCCCTATTGTCAAAAGTGCTCCCCTACACAACATCATTTTAAGAAAATAACGTCCATTTGGTTAAAGTAACTCTGCTACCAGGGACAGAGGAAATGACAGGGACAGGCATCATATGATTGGTGTCAGAATAATCTAGAGGCTCTATATTCACTATCTCATAATACTTCTAACGCTTCTGGGATAGCATGTGTCCTTTCTTATGTCACTTGGGAGATTTTTGTTCATAATGCTTCTTCATGTTTCTTGAAGGCCTATATTCCATAATTTTATCTGTCTTGACATTGCACCCATAGTATAATAACTTCTTACTGAGGATAATCCATGTCCCAAGCACTGTGCTAAAGCTTGAGAGGTAATATGATAGAAGAGAAATGGATTTTCCCCTCAACAAACTCACAGTCATATGGAAGAGGAATGTACACAGGCAATTTTTGTGAAAAGTGCTAATTGCATTGAGATAGCTGTGGGATAAATGTGGAGGCATGTAAGGTCAGTTTGGGGCCTGGAACAGAAGTTGTCTGATGTCAAGTCTTGCAGAATGGGTAGGAATCAGTGTGAGGAAGCAAGAGGTGTGGAGAGTATTCTGAAGGTAGAGACACTAATCGGCATGATCCAGAGCTTAAGAGAAGTGAGAACTAAGACGCAAGATGGGGACAGGACAGGGCCCTACTTTTTAGCAACTTTCCCTATTGGTCATAGGAAACCACTGAACAGTCACACCGGGGAAATGGCAAGGTCAGATTCACTTCATAGAATGGTCACAATGGAGGCAGGTATAAAAGACTGATAAGACTGGAACAAAGCAGGCAGATTAGTGAAGAGACTGCTGTAGGGTTCTAGAGAGACAGGCGGGACTGGCCCAGTGACTCTGTGGAGTAAGGGAAGTGTTTGGATTGAGCAGAGACACGGGATGGTCTCAATGTCCTTAAATTCTTACCAGTCCTTCCAAGTGTCAGCCATGGTTGTAGACCTCTGGTATTCCCTTCTGGTCACTGCTGACTGCTTAGTCTGGGCTTTCTGTGAGTGTTGAATCCATCATTCCCTCCAGCCTGCTGGACTCCACTCCCAAACTTGCTACAGGCCAGCTACCAGGGGTCTGAAATTACTCTGAATCTTGTACACCCTGGAGTTTCTCGCCATTTGAATGGTCCATGATTATCTATTTTCATTACAAAACATCAAAAATGTTCCTCACACCCACTTGTTTCCCTAAGTTTGAAAAAACTTACTTGACCACAGAGTTGGACCTGAAGTGATAGAACTGAACATAAACATTAAAATGTTTTGTCACACAAATATTAATGATTTTGATTATGAGGCGCTGGCCCAGACCCTCATGGGGATGCTTTGTATTACTCTTCTGAAACAAAAACCAAACAAACAAGCAAACAAACAAAACACAAAAAACTAAACAGGGCTAATTGGGGTTCTGGAATGCTGGCATTGTGTCTGCATTTTCCCTCATAGCTTTGGTGCAGAATCAATGACTGTGACCAGCATTTTCGGCATAAATGCGTCTGATTGAGTCTCTGTTTCCATAATGCAGTTGTTTCTGTGAGTTCTCCTTTCTGCACAACTCCTTCAAGGAACTTCACTAAGACAGCAGCTCTCCATTTAAAATACTCAGAAATAGTTCTGCCAGTTAAAAAAGAATATAGGATTTCAAAGACCTATTTAACCTTTGCACTGATATTTCAAAGCAGCAGTATATTCAATTAAAAAGGAACACTTAAAAACAGATAATATATTTTTTTTGCAGTATCTTAGCAACAGGTGATTGAACCCATGCCTAGAACTAAGAATTGAGATTTTGCCAAAAGGGCCACATACTAGTGATATCTTCTTTTAACAAATGGAATAAATCTAATATTGTTTTGGACAAGTTATGCTGGATTACATCATAATATGAAATCCTGACAACAGAGCCACAATAAAGGGAGGACACAGCTTTGAAAGAGAAAAGCAAATACTATGACTTCCTTTATACCTAGGCTTCAACTCAGGAACCTAAAGCATGAATGACCAGGTGAGTTCATTCTTGCAATCCCTGGTTATTCAGAACTCAGCTGTCCAACAGGGATCTCAGAGGCTCAGAGCTCTGTCCCCATCCGTCATAGCCTTCCTCAAGATAGAGGTTCACATAGAATTAAACTCAGTGATCCTTAATCCATTTCAGAATTTGATATAATCCTTATTCTAGAAATCTGGACCTCCCCCCCAGATGCTCATGCAACATATTAACATGATTTCAGCAGGTTTATAGAATAGGCTAAACTTTCAATGCCACGATTATTCACTGTGCCCTGATCATAATTCCCTTTGTTACATCTTGCTAACTTCTATAACCTCAGTGGAAGCAGGATGACAGAGGTGACTAGTTCTATGATCCTGAGCTCATGTCACAATATACTTTGTACATTAAAAGGGGCAAAAAGTGGAATAAAAGTGTTGGGTACAAAGTCACATTTGGATTAATTGAGGATAAAATTATTTTTCTTTTTTTAAAGTACTTCTGCCCTAGGCATTTAGGTGCCAATTGGTGAATTTAGGTGCCAATTGGTGAATGCTGGTAGACATAGTATTAACCTTCAAGAAATCCTTCTTCCCTTTTAAAAACTATAATTAAAACAACCTTATCATACTCTCAAGAAAGTCTTCAGTCAAGGCCCATTGTCCAGCTACATTTCCAAAAAGTCCAAAATATGTAACAACAACCTAATATGTTTGTTGCAATAATGAGATTATGTATGTGAAATATCTAATAGCATGAAAATATATAGGTGCCAAGCATATTGTAGCAATTTTTATCATGATTATTGGATATAATTATAATCTTGTAGTGTGATGTAATTGCTAGCAGCATCCCTGACTCAATCTAGGTGAAGCCAAAAGAGACCACACATTGAGATGGCGAACCATTTAAAATATTTCCTAGGTCTGTTGGAATCTCTCCCTGATCAGGGAAATTCTAGCTCTCTTTTAGTCAGTTATCCAGCATATATTTACTATTTTCAGAGGTCTAATTTATGCCAGGCACTGTGCTAGGTGCCAGAGATTAAAAAATAAGTACAATGTAATCTCTGACTCCAAGAGATATATAATCTTGAAGAAGAAAGAGACACAAAAGTAGATAATTGTGATATAGTGTGGAAAGTGAGATGTACATGCGCCCTGCATTATGAGAACACAAAGGAGGTCAAACTAATCTGAGTTGGCCAAGGAGTTGTTTTAGCACAGATCTGTCAAAAACAGAGTCTGAGGGAAAAGGTTACTCGCTAATACTTGGGAATGTGACCCAGAGAACCAGGATAGAAGTAAGCAGGGGAGCTGCAGGAAGAACAAATACAAAGATGAGGGGGCGCATTGCCCATCTGGGTACAGCTTCATGAAAAAACATGGATGGTTGCTCTTTTTCTCATATCATCTTGAGAAAGACCTGCACACACAATATCGACTACCTGTTCTCAGAATACTATATTGGGTTGAGGAAGGGTGAATATTTCTTCCAATGGCTTTCTCCTGTCTCTGTCTCCCCCTGGTAAAAATCTATTAACTCCTGGATTATGTCATCAGGCTTCCCAGGGCCAGAGTTCAGTCAAACTCTTTTTGTCAGCTGGCATGTTATATAATACTCCTCAAGCTATAGTTGAGACCAGCAACTACAGGAACATGGCACCACACTCTGGAACTAGCTCAAGTTTTTGCTCATACATTTTAGTCTAGAAGATTCTAATGGCCAACACCCCAAGATCCAGAGAAAGGGTTAGCATAGCTGCATGGATCTGGATAGTGTAGAACTGTATTTTGTACAGAAAGAAAAGAAATGGCTTATCAGAAATTGCCAGAAGAAGCTAGACATTGTGACTTGAGAGGGAACAGAACGTTTTCTAGTAAGAAAACTGCATGCTTTAATAAAGGTTAAGGCCAGTATGGCATGAACAACAAACACTGAGTGGAGAGTATATGAATCTGAGAGGGAGGGAAGCTCCTAACTTGAGAGAGATTTCCCTCTCCAGCAACTGTAGACATGATGGAAAAAATGGGAGCAACCAGAGGATCAGGAAACATTTCCTCCTGTAGAAACATGCCTGCATCCAAAGGAAATGCTTTCCCTCCAAGGATGCAGAGAACACTTCATCTCTTCCATCTGCCTGTTCTCTTATGCATGCATTCACTCATCTAACATCTATTCAGCTCTGCCAGCCAGGTTCCATAAGAGCCATCTGCAGAACAGACTGACTAGGTCACCTTTGAGAGGTAGTCACATCTCAAAATGACAGACACACAAACAATGCCTTCTCCAGCAGATATGTGCGACATTGGGAGCATAGAGAGAGGGAAAGATTATTCTTTTAAGGATGTAAGAAAATGCTCATCAATCCTAAAGGAGGCACATGTAGGATGAGACTTGGAGAACAAATGCTCAGTTTGTCCTGCAAGGAACGTAAAGCAAAATATCCCATTAGTTCTTATGTTTCACAAATAAGTGAAGCCATATGATAATTGACTTTCTCTGCCTGACTTATTTCACTCAGCATAATCTCTTCCTCCCATTCATGTTGATGAAAAAGTTGGGTAGTCATCCTTTCTGATGGCTGAGTAATATTCCATCATATATATGGACCACGTCTTCTTTATCCATTCATCTGTTGAAGGGCATCTTGGTTCTTTCCACAGTTTGTCTATTGTGGACATTGCTGTCATGAACATTAGGGTGCTTATGGCCCTTCTTTTCACTACATCCACATCTTTGGAGTAAATACCAGTAGTGCAATTGCCGGGTCCTGCAGCACTGGGGGTTATATGCAAACAATGAATTATGGTACACTACAAAAACTAATGATGTACTGTATGGTGACTAACATAACCCAATAATAAAAAAAATATCCCACTAGTGAGTGCACCATGTGAAAAGCAGAATTGGGAGGGACCATGCTCTGTGCAGGGACTGGTCGAGGGGTCAGTGTGACTGGAGCGTGGGTCTCAGAAAGCAAAGCAGTGGCAGGCCTAGGATGACAAGCCAGAGCACCTCACTTCCACCAGGCTAATCTTCCTACAAACTGACAGATTTCTCCCCACGTCAATCAAACACCAGTTTCCGAGCATCCCATGCTGTTACAGCTAGGCACCATGGAGCTACCCAAATGGAAGGGACAGAGAATTTGCTCTTAGAAACCTCTCCTATGTGAAACCTCTCCTATGTGAGCCATCCACTGGAGACTGTTTCCTTCCGCAGCTCACCTTGGGGTCAGTTCGCCAGAAATGTGCTCAGAGTCACAGCACAGCTGGCAGCAGATAACCCCTCCCCTTGCCTTTGATCTGCGGGTATGGTGATTGTCAGACTGTACATTTCAGCTAGTGATGAAAACACTAACGATACCCCAGCCCCAACCCTTAGCCCTGAGCCATAGGTTGATAATGTTCCCTAGAGCAAGCAAGGGTCTGGTCTAGAGCCTGAGCCATGGTGTTTGAAGAAAACCCCAAACAGAGCCTCTCTGGTTTTTGGCCTGACAAGATATACCGGTGGTGCTGGGGATTTGCTCCTTGCAAGCAGATGTCACAATCAAATGGAAGTTGTTTTATACACGGATCTGAAAAAAACCTGAGAATGTTTGCTATTAAACTCAGGCTGGCTGGCCCATCCCAAGCACGGAGACAATCAGCTCCTCAGATGTGAGGAGACTTGGAAAGATGTCTCCAGGCCTTGGCACAGCACAGGCTTTCTGGGCCTTGGTGACATATAGGTGCTTTATAGCATAG
The DNA here is from genome assembly GCF_022355385.1 of Mustela nigripes. Lineage (NCBI taxonomy): Eukaryota > Metazoa > Chordata > Mammalia > Carnivora > Mustelidae > Mustela > Mustela nigripes. Next base: position 13,574,774 of record NC_081563.1, on the reverse strand, counting down.
CCCATTTGTTATGCTGTTTAAATATGTATATGCTGGGTACAGAAAACTAATATCTGGAACAATAAGGTAATCCTATATGCTTTTCAATGAAAAACACGAGTGGAGGGCTACTTGTTGCCAGAATTCTGACATTCTCACTTAATTCTGTCTTTCAGTTACGTGATATCTCCGAAAGCATACTTTGTTAAAACTGCCTGGAGAAAATGAGCTACAAACAATATCCACTCTGCCTTGGAGAACCACGAGGTCAATGAAGCACAGTTTTATTACCAGAAACATTACCAGAGAGAGAGAGAGAGAGAGAGAGAGAGAGGAGACTGTAGCCCTGCTGGGGAAGGCTACTTCTGGGCTGTCTAGTCCGCACTCCCACTGGCTGCCCGCTGCGCCTGGAAGGCGGTAAATGTGCGGACGGCGGGTGAAGAGGTGAGAGAAGAGGACAACTAAGCCTTCCCACATATTTTGAAAAGAACTTCATCGCCGAAAGAGATTAAGGCTTTTTGGCATGTTAGCGGCAGAAGCCTCCCCCTGGCCTCGTCCATATGTTACAGTTGGGGGAGGAATAAAGAGCTAAATCAAAACTGAAACCGGGGGGTTAGGGCTGCAGGGAGAGGAGCTAGGGAACCTGCAGATAAGCAGGTGCCCAGCTGACCTCTGAAGAGGAGATGCTCACTCACCATCCACTGCAGTGAGGTGACAGAGGGAGGAATCTAAGCTCAGCCAGGCTCCAGTGGGCGAGTTCCCTGCTCCTGAGGGTTTTCTGTGCCTCCGAGAAGGAATATGCCCTCTGGGTACATTGGGTGAAGTATTTATCCATCCCGACCTTCAGTGCCTTTTTGAAAATTGAATAATGGTCTCAAGTTCATAGGGTTGCTGTAAGAAATCAGAATAACTTATATAAAATTGCCTAGTGCAGAGTCTGATATCAACTGGGAAGGCAACAATTAGGTGGCTCTCTGGAGATACATCATGGCTCCAGAGAAATAATCCTCTAAAAACATGGAAGGTAAAGTCCTACCAGATACCTAAACAAACAGGACTCCACTGGTTTTTCTCCTTCCCTCAGCGTCCCCACTGGGCAAGAAGGACCTCCTTAGCTCAGCCTCCTCTCCCATACCAGTTCCTCTGAGAAGCCTTCACCCCTTCTCCAGGAGGGGGAGCTTTGGGAGCCAGTTCTGCGCTCTTAATACCACAGACCTGGTAGCAGTTCATTGTGATTCCCTGTATCCTCATCTGTTTCTTCCGCCAGCCTGCAAGCTCACTGGGACTTACGTCTTATTTACCTCTGGCTTCTGCCCCACTCATGGCTAATATGAAGTGATAAGGAATGTGCATTTCAAACATATCTTATAAATAAGTAAATGTATGGATAGATGAATACAGGAATAGGATTTAATGGATAACCATTTCCTACCTCTCCCAGCTAAAAGTTCAAACAGATACTCAGTCCTGAGTAGGCTTCCCCAATCTTGTCGCTCACCATGCAAACTCAGGCAGGGAAGTCCTCGGCAAACCACATCTTAGAAGAAAGGAGTTTGTGATCTCTGTCTCTCTGGGTGAATGTCTACTCTGCGGAATCACCCAGGTTTTTAAATGACAGTCAGACTCAGAGGAGCCCACTGTCAAAGAGTGGGGGAGTTGAGATTGTTTGCAGGCAGCACTAACCCACTGGAGCAAGCATCTTCCTTTCTCTAAGCGTTTACAGCATCATTTCATTGGGACTTTCATGGTCCATTTCTATCTCAGAACAAAGCATGGTTCAGTCACTCTTGCACTTGTTGGCCCAGTTACATTTCCAAGAAGAGAATTTTTCAGAAGAAACATCAGAGCTCATCTATATTTGGAGGCAGCACAGAGCACACACCCAAATGACAAGTGTGGCTGATGTTACCCCGGGGGCATCTGTATCACCTCCTTTCTGGTCTCAGGAAAGCTCAGGAGCAGATTAGCTGTCTTGCTCTCTTGTTCACATTGCATTATACATTCATCCCATCTCTCAAGAGCAACCCTGGTGTAAAGAACATGGAAGGCTGGAAAGATGCACATCTACAATAGAGGTATTGATGGAAATGGAGGATGGGTAAGAACACAGGACATGAAATACCACAGAACCTCTTTCTGCCTTGTTACACAAACATCAGGAAGTGGAGAATCACAGGAGGTCTTCAGACCTGTGTGCGATCTTTCATCTACCAAACTTTACTGAGTCCTGACATGGTCTAAATGTCCATATATGTGTCTGGGGCTGCTTCCATCAGTCTCCAGAGAATCAGAATTCCCACACACTCTGCTAGGGATTGATGGATGGCTCAGTAAGTAAGTAAGTGCCCTTTTCTGGACGTCTGGGTGGTTCAGTTGTTAAGCATTTGCCTTCAGCTCAGGTCATGACCCTGGAGTCCTGGGATCAAGTAGGGCTCCCTGCTCAGTGGGGAGTCTGCTTCTCCCACTGACCCTCCCCCTCTTGTGTTCTCTCTCATTCTCTCTCAAATAAATAAAATCTTTTTTTAAAAAATGCCCTTTTCATCCTGAGTTAATTCACAAAATACTGAGAGAGGGTAACTTTAGATTTTCAACTAAGTGGGTTTGCAAATATCTTATCCCATTTTTAGTTAGACACTGGTAATTTGCAGTGATTAATAATTCTTTGCGTTCCTGAAGGGATAGAACCTTCTGGTCCAAGACTGTTCTCTAAATAATCGAGAGCAAACCAGATAGTACTTTCTCTTTAAGTAGGCTGGTTTCTAAAGAGGCGCATGATATTTAGCTCTATTTCCTTTCCCAACTCACAAATTGCATAACCACGTTCTCCTCCAAAGGTGTGAAGGGTAGTCAGGGCTGGAGTGTTCCATTACCTGAAAGTCCCTCTGTATGGAAATAGAGTCCTCTATCATGTTGTTATTTCTCATGCACACACTGGTAAGAAAGCCCAAGCAAGAGAACAGCTAGTCCTACCTACTCTGTTAGCTAGACCTTAGCGGAACCACGATGAAAGACCAGCCAATGGAGATTACACCTGTTTTGGGGATATAATCATAAAAAACAAATAAATCAACATTTAGGTGTGTGCTTTCTCTCTTAATAAGATCCCATTCCCCTTTTTCGACTATAGTAGAAAAAAGTGATGCCAACAAAGTTGATTAATACCTGTAATTTATTCAGAATCATAACAGCTAGTTTTGGTCTGGGTCAACCAACATTTATTTGCCCATTTTCTCAAAACTTCTGCAGCTAAAATTATATGCCATAAAATTTGCTGGTCAAAACAACTGTACTCAAGGAATGGGCCTAACACAAATTAAATATAATTCTCAGGGACCACTTAACTAATAAGACTGAATAATTAACAAACATTTCAGATATATGTCTAATGTTTAAGATGGAATTTATTATTTCTCACAAAGATTAATTTAAAAAATTATTACTCAAAAATTTCCATTTTCCACGCATTATTGCTAGTCTGGCTTTATTGCATTAACACTTAAAACAAATAAAATTGAGTCATGATTTCTGTCAGTTAAATAAATATATTCTGCTGAAGCTTAAATTATCATCCATCTTAGCAAGGGGTTATATATTATATTAGCAGTCAGTGACTGATTAGTTATTTATTCTTTTAAAGAGTAACTGAAGGAGATTAATATTCTGATAAGTATGTCACTGATTTCTGGGGAGTGCCTGGTTTTCTTTCATCACATGAACTATAATGTGTCAGACATAAATTCCATTATAATTACAATTAGTACTAATGCCTCCCAAATTATATTTAATGGAAAGGTCATTATTTTAACTACAAATAACTTCTTTCTTAAAAGTTTTAAGTGGATTTCCACACACACAAAAGTCACAGTTAAAATAATGTTGAAGAAAGAATAGTAAGTAAATCAGGAGATAGGTTAAAAAAAAAAAAGACAGTGTATTTTGCTTATTTTTCCAGCTGGGTTACATTTTTCACCCATGTTCTGCCATGTCGGTTTTTTGATGATAGTGGGAGAGGGTGGGGACGAGATGAAGAGAAGTAGAAAGAGAAGAGAGGAGGAGAAGGTCCTCCCTCCTCTTGGCCAGTTACTTAGTATGTTCCCAACACAGTGCATGATGCTGACGAAGTCCTTCTTTTAATTCTTACAATGACCCTGTGAAGTAGATACATCTCCTAGTTTATGGAGTAACAAAATGTGTCTCCTGTTAAATCCCTGAGCAATTTTACTCTGCCAGGGATATGAGGAAGTGAAAATTAAACCTAGGCCTATCCAGATCCAGAGCTCCCACTCCCAAAGGCAATGGTTATTGCTTCTCATTCTTCTGGTAATGATAATGACTGCTGCTGGCAAGAGCCCCACATTCCCATCTGGGTGAATGGGTAAAAACCTGACCAAGGTTATGCTGGGCTACGTGATGAAGACACCAAGTCTGCCATGTGATGCTAGAATTTCCTCTGATTCTTCTGTGACCTGGGTTCCTCTGGGCATTTCTTCTCAGATATTTCTAAAAGCATCAGTGAAGATACAGAAGACAAGCGACAAATAAAGATAATAACTCAGCCAGAGTCTTGGCAGCATGAGTACAGCTGCTTCTTAACATGAAAACAACAAGTTATGAAATGACTATGTTGTGAAATGACCACGAGATTTAGAATTAAAAGACAAGTTTGAAGCCTTAAGGAGCGCAACATAAATTAAAAAAAAAAAAAAATTAACAGAAAAATGTATTCGGTGTATGTTTCAAAGTACATACATGCAAGAGAGTTGACTTCAATAAACTACTTAGAAATAAGAACATGCCGAATGCCTCTGACTAATTATCTGGCCTTGCACAAGTCATTCTCTAGTCTGAGCCTCAGTGTCTTCTACTACAAATAGAAAGATTTGGTCACACCAGTGGTTCTCAAGGTGGGAACTTGTTGGAACTCTAATCCTTGGGCCACCTGTGTGACTCAGTCGGTTAAGCATCTACCTTCTGCTCAGGTCACAATCCTGGGGTCCTGGGCTAGAGCTCTGCATAGGTCTCTGTGCTCAGTGGGGAGTCTTCTTGTCCCTCTACCTCTCTCTGTTGTTTGTGCTCTTTTTCCTTTTCTCAAATAAATAAACAAAATCTTAAAAAACAAAAAAACACAAAAAAACCTGGAAATTCTTGGGCTCCACCCTAGAACCACTAAAATAGGTCACTGACAGGAGTCCCTGGGAATCTCTAAAAGAGAATACATCCGCTAGTAAGTGGAAGCCCTTCCCTTCCCGTTGAGCTCTGTAAATCATGTTAGTATAAGAGTACTTCGTTCAGTGAGGACAACAAACATTCCTTTAGCATCAACTGTGAGTTAAGTGAAGGCATTCTCTGATATATGGAGCCTCAATCCTCTATGCCTTGAGGATTTCACTGTCTGTTGGGGAGGAAAAGGCAAGTTGACAGAAAATCAGGCATGCCAAGGGCAGTGTTAGGGGTAACGCCCTGGGAGACAGAAGAGGGAGCAGTGACAGTAGGGAGGGGCTATAACTCCACAGGGAGTAAAGCAAGTCTTAGGAGACAATGAATACGGCCCCTCCCCCATCTCTTGCCCCCAGGATTAAAGAATAATCCTTACAGGTCTGGCGGGGGAGGGAAGTTCGTCAATAGTCAGTGAGGCAGCAGTGGCAGAGAGCTGGGGCCAGGCAGTCACAAGTGAGCCTATTAAATGTATCAGATGTCATCGGTACCTCCTTTATCCTTCTCACTCTGGACCTCACAGGCTGATAAGAAGGGGAAAGCGTTATAACCCAGAAGTAAAACTGTTGCGTGATTATAACCCTGACAGCCTCCCTCTAATGAGCTTCCCTGCAGATAGGGAGAGGGGAGAGTGCTTTGATCTCCATGAGCAGAAGGCTGAAAGGACCACTGTTTGGAGCAAAGCCGTCTGATGGGGTCCAGTCTTCCAGTAATCAAAGTCACAAGCTACCATCTGAGCCATTTGTGAACCACAGATAAGATTAGCTGCTCATTTGATAGATCAACCACTGCCATCAATGGGGGCTAATTGTATCTGAAATATGACCAGGAAAGTGTCAGCTCCTGGAGACAAGCATTTCCTTTATCCTGGGTTTGAAACAGGGAGCAACATTTTTCTTTTGAAAACTTGAGCAAAATGTTAATGTGTGCTGCTGCATTTTTTTTTCCTTCCCCCCAACACCCACCCCTCCCCTGGTCATAAGAGAATAGGACATGTGAGGTTCTTGGATTGAGATATCAATCTGCATATATATTTTTACAAAAATTCTCCAGTATGGTGTCAGAAAATATGCAATTTGGGGATGCAAGACTGGAGGTCCAGGAATACTTGCACAATGGAGTCCTTACATAGCTTCAGAGTAATAATAATAATAATAATAACCCAAAACAAAAAACAAAACAAAATAAAAATAAATAAAACAAAAAAAAAAAAAGGAAAATGCCCAGGCTTTGGAAAATCATGTGTAGGAAGACTCACTTTGTAATTCTAGAGTGTTTCATGCTATTGGAAAAGAAGGGATGATTGGTCATTCAGAATTCGAAGGCATTTATATGGGTAGCACTTGCCTTGGAGGCTGATGTGACTGACAGATTTACTTTCTTCAAATTTATTCCCATTTAAGTAGAAACTGAGCTCAAAATGAATCATCAGGTAGCTTGGACAGCTCTTACACTCTAGCAAATGAAGAAATTCCGTTTTTCTATTCCAGATCTACTGAATTTGGCTCTTTGCTGCTTCAAGAGATCACCTATTCTTTTGTATTCTCTAGGCATACTGAAGTATGAGCATGAGGAGGTTTGGTTTCTCATCCTCAAAATATTTCTGTGTGTGACTGGAAGCCATTTCAGCATTCCTCTTTTATGAAGGGGTGAACAGAAATTCCCCAGCCCCATCTCTTGCTGCTGTAGCACAGGCCTCTCTATTTCCAGCCTAGTCCACTATAGCTCTTAAATTGCTATGTTGTCCCCGTGTCCAGGCGGCTAGTAAAAGCTGCCTGAAAATGGCAAGGTATGATGAGAAGCACCTCATTATGGCTCCTAAAATACACAGACCCAGAATAGCCCTGCACAGTTGGGGTAAGGAAAGAAGGAAGAGACCAAGAACAGAAGGTCTCCCACCCTATCTAAGAGCTAGAGGAAAGTTCCATCAACTTCTAACAAATTCTCAAGCTATTATGGCCTTGAAGGGATCACCTTCGTGGACCTTCACTTAGGCTGACACCCTGTCCTGCAAGCGTCTGATAGCTCAGGTTTAGAAATTGTAACTTTACAGAAGATGGTGACTTCAGTGGTAACACTCCAGTAGAACCACGAGGTCAGACTCTCAGAATCTCAGAACGCTACAAGCAGAAGAGCCTTCATAATCAATAGCACCCTTACAATGTGCCATGTGCTGTGCAATGCGTATTTCATTCCATAACTCATTTAATCCTTACCAATTTTGGGGGGGGGTGCTGGGTTACACTTATTTTTTCATTAAAGATGAAGAAACTAAGGCTCAGAAAAGTTAACCATATTGCCCTCGGAACACAGCTAATAAGTGGCTGGTATGTAAAACCAGATTTGACTAATGTCAGAATCCTCCCTTTTAAATTCCATGCAGTGGATTACTTGGATAATTATTCCAAACTTAAAAAAAAATTAAATGTAAAAAACACAACTTTTTAATGTTTTGCAACAAAAGATTTAATTGATCATCTTCAATAACCTTATCCCCACCAGGGCCACTTCTATATGTCCTTCTTACTATCTAGTTCAAAAACTATCAGTCAAGTTGAACTCTGTAACAGTATGGCTAGGAGCAACTCTGCAACCCAGACGCACAGCCATTTTTCCCAAGTTTCAAAATCACTTATGAGACAGCTGGCACTAGTACCCCGTACTCTTAATTCCCAGGTCATTTCCCTGCTTACTTTGTGCTCCAAAGCATAAGACAAATCCATTCACCTAGCACACACTGGGATGCTGCCAACAGAGGATGACAGGGGAAAGCCCTCCTATCCCCAACAGGACTACAGAAATATTGAGAACCAAGTGTTAATTTCTGATTACTAATAATGAAGCATGAGCTTGTTTTCTAGAATACTCTATGATTCAGAGTTGCACATTCCCCAAAGATTCTAGATTAATGATTTCACTATGTGACACAATAATTATAATTATTCTTTGGGACAGTCACACATTGCCTTAATTGTGAGCAGCAGGTGGGACACTTTCAGCAATAGTAAAAATAAATAAATAAATAAATAAATAAATGAATAAATAAAAGCTTTAAAAAGCAGGAATTCAGTGAAGCCACCTGGTTGGAACTCTTGGGAGCTATTATCCGTACATGTCAACTCAAAGCAGCAGAAAGAGGACTCCAAAGCACATGAGGAGCGAGGCCACCAAGGAGATGAGGAGCTCTTCACAGATACCCTGAGTGTACTTGGTGGAGGTAACCTCATAAATGAAGAACCAGGGGGCAAAGAACATACCAAGGGCCAACAGAACCATGGTCAGATTGGGGATGACAGCAGGGTTCACTGGGCTGATGTATCTGCTCAAGGCCGTGATCTCCATCTTACTAGGCATAGCATAATCCACTGCTCCATCACTGGCATATTTTAATAACCCTGAGATTTGAGGATATTACTACTTTGCTAAGGTCTTGTCTGAACCTTAGCAAATGGTTTGTGAAATTGAGAGACTGAACTGAGATAGAATATGAGATAATCCATGACTGCCACCTTCTGTGCCCCTGGGTCTTAGGAATTAAGATGGGCAGAAAGCACTCTGAGATCAAGGGCAAATAGGTCTTTCCTTTCAACACTGTGGGTAAAGAAAAGTATTTGCCACAGGATAGGGGAACATTACCCACTCTTTGAGAGCTCTTTTAGATCTACTGCCCAACAACTATGGCTCTTCTATAAGTATCTTAGATTGCTATGAGGAATCTGCCCCCCCCCCTTGACCTTACTCTACTTAATCAGTTCTTTACCCTCCATACAGTTTTAGCTCATATCTGGCAGAAGCTCTTGAACCATTCTCAACATTTTGATTCTCTGGAGGAAAACTGAACTCAATTCACTCGTGCTTATTAACCAGGCTCCATGCTAGGGCTCAGGGAAACACGTGGAGACCAGGTCTCCAGGCATCACTGGACCACACCTAGAGGTCAGACTTCCCCAGGAATTAAGTTTCTCTGGGATTCCAAAGTGGACAGGAAGGTAATTCCAGCACTGCCTCAAAAGTCAGGAGGCCTGGGTTTCTACGCTTCTACATTTTAGAAATGAGGGGCCCCTTTGCCTCTTACTCTAAGTCCATGTGATTCTAAACCCACATTGTCTCCAGGGCACATTCTGAAAGGCTGATTCTCAATAGGCACTAAAAGAATGAGTATAAGCATGCCTGGGTGGTTCAGTCCATTAAGCATCTGCCTTCAGTTCAGATCATGATCCCAGGGTCCTGGGATCAAGTTCCACATCGGGGTCCCTGCTCAGCATAGAGCCTGCTTCTCCCTCTGCCCCCTGTTCCCCCTGCTTGTTCTCCTTCTCTCTCTCTCAGACAAATAAATGAATACAATCTTTAAAAAATAAATAGAAGGATAAGTATAGAGGGACATTCTACAAAACATCTGATCACTACCCTTCAGATGTATCAAGGCCACAAAAGACAAGAAAGGACCAACAGACTGTCCTAAATTGGAGAAGACAAAGGAGACATGACATCTAAATGCAATCTGTGGGATCCTGATTGGATCCTGGAACAGAAAGGGGCCACCAGTGGAAAAACTGGGTAAAGTCTGTAAGTCTACAATTTAGCTAATACTATTGTGTCAATGTCAACTTAGTGGTTTTGATATCATGGTTATATAAGATGTTAGCATTAGAGGAAGCTGGGTGTGGAGTTTATGGAGATAGTCTGCAATATCCTTGCAAAATCTTCTTAAATCAAAAATTATCTCCAAATAAAAAATTTTAAAAATAATAAAAACATGAGTTATGTATTTTCCCAGAAAGCGAGACTATAAATTTCTCAAGGGGTCTTCTTTTTTCTTCCAGTATATTTCTTAGGGCTTAGCATAGAGGTCTCTTACAGTAAGCTCTCAGACTATTATTAGAATTAAATTAGTTAAAAATTATTCACAACCACAATTTAACCTGGGACAGAGAAGCATGTAACCTCATGACTGTTATAAGAAGTTAATACTGCAAATGTGGTATTGTTACAACTAAAACACATAAAAAAGTCTGGGAAAATGTCATTGTTTCCTGGTACCAAGGAAAAGCAATCTCTGTGTTCAAGGCATATAGCCAGTCTTATTTCAGAAAATAAAAAGGAAAGAAAAAAAAAAACAACACAAAAGATCAAGTAGCACCTTTTAAAAAACCATCAACGTTGCTATTTGCACTAAATCAGAAGCTCCAGATAACAGTAACTACTAAAGAAGAAAAGGAACAAAAAAACTCTTAGAGCTTTCAATTTGTTTTTCATAATAAATGAATTGCCCCTACCAAAATGCAGCCTTGAGGAGTTAATTAAACAGCTGCCCCCATGGCTGATTCTGAGATGTTAGAAGGCCCATGACAGGGCCCTAAACAAATGGGGCAATAAAGGTGTGGGCTGTTTGGCTTGATTGAAGAGCTTGAGTTTTTCACCCCTAGTCTCTAAGCCATCTGGAAGTGAGTTTGTGGAATGTGGGATGGCAGCCTCTCTGCCCTTATCTACTGATAAGATTCTCAGCCTCAAACACGTGTACTAGAAAGGCAGGGAGCAAATATTTCAGATCTTAAACAACTTGGAATCCTCCCTCTAAAGTTCACTTTGTGCTATAACACAGAAGGAAGGACACTCATCTCACATTCTTCCCCTCCAAATCGAGGGCTTTTGACATCAACATGAGCCAAGACTCAAGGTTGACTTAAAGGAAAACTGTTCTGATTCATGAGTTCCACCCACCTTCTCTGAGCCCCCCCACACTTCAGGCTACAAAAGTTAGGCTTCTGAGAGTGTCCGAGGATGAGACTGCCATGCAAAGCTGGCTTAAGTGAGCAAAGAATTTGAGGATGAGGGCAAGTCTCTGTTTAAAATTGCTGGTCTAGCTGAATCCTAAAACACAAAATATCTGAGGATGGCCCACAGGCTGCAACTTCGCCGACAAAGAATTCAGCAGCTAACATCAGAAAGGCTGGGCTGTTGGGAATGAAAGAAATCTGGAAATTATTCTTTTTGCTTTAGACTTTAAGTCTAAAAATGAGAGAGCATATGTGGTATGTAGAGATATTATGATAGATGTATCTGGTGGGTATGAGGTATGAGATTGTATGTAGGAGTCAGTGTAAAATTAAATGAGGCTAACCACAGAAAAAATCATAATTATATGAGGTTAATAACCTCTTAGGTGAGACACACCCATGCATGCACACACACACACACCACAGATACAGAAGAACTGAAAGGATGTCATAGCTTCAAACAAGCTTTCAGAATTTGATCATGTAATCATTCACTCTGTCCTCTATTTTCAAGTTCCTAGTATGTTCCAGGGACTAAGTGAACTCCAGGAATATAAAATCAGGTGGTACATTTAAACCTTGCCCTCAAGGAGTGTGCAGTCTACTGGAACGGGCAGAGTAATCCAACAGTTGTAAGACAGAGAGACAAGGGTGACCATAAAAGCAAGTTCAGATTGCCATGAGAGGCCAGATGTGGGGTGACAGTGCGCAAAAAGGATCTACTGTGTCATCTGTTTTTTTAGAACAAAAGATGATTCTTGGTTCATTCAACCTCAGACAGATCTTGAAATTCAAGGAGATAGCAGGCCTTTCATAGTTGTTTGTGGAGTTGGAAAAATGTGACGGCAAGCTTGATTAAAATGTTTCTCTTCTCTGGTCTTAAAATCTCATGTGTAAGCTCTTTGAATGATTAACAAAATTATTCTTAAAACAACAGAAAATCATGATTTAATTTCATTTATCATTCAATTTTTTTTTTTTTTAAATACCTACTCTGTGCCAAGTGTTGATGGCCGTTCTAGAGACTGTGGCTCCTTCAACCTTAACTCTTTCAAAAGGGGTCACTCTGATCTTCAATGTCTTGCAAAACTTGATGGCTCCCCTCTGGCACCATAATGTGAGAGCAGAAACAAAGAAGGATGACATTCTGAAAAGGACTTAATTGATTTCATAGTGGAAAAGTGATCTGATTTCCCTTTCTTGAAAAAAAAGCAAAGTGATCATTTTATTTTCACAATCTCGCTGGAGTCACTGGGGTTGTCTAACGGCATTATAACTAATTGGAGAGTAAAACAAAGATAAGGATAGTTTATTGGACAAAATAATTTCAAACAATCTTAGCTCTGGTGAAACCAAACCAATAGAGTTTCCTTACCCATTGCAGCGGTAGTAATGTATATAATGTTCTTGTGAAACTAACGCCAGGCAAATAAACAGGCAAGCACAGCAGACATGAAAGATTATCTGTGATAAGTTTATGTTGAAATCAACAGTTCGCTTGAACATATTAAAACTCTTTAAGGGCCCCATGTCTGTTTTCACACACAAAAACTAACCCTGTCCACTGAGTTTATAACGTTTTATATTTATATTCTTACAATACTCTCAAAAATGCCCAAAATAGGTATTCGAAGTTCCCTCTACAGCTCTTCAAATATGAACTCTGTTGATTTTACCAATTGTGCTCCTGGGTTTAGTTTCTCTAGCTAAGTGAGGAAAAGGCTTCTGCTTCCAGAGGTCAAGCATTATCTTGATTTAGCAGGTTGGGCCCCTGAATCACTGCTATGCTCAGTAGCAAAGAATGCAGGCTGGGAAGGATTAATTACCAAAGCCAGTAATCCTGACTCCAACTTCCAAAAATATGGGGAAGTCCAAAAAAAATCTTGAAAGTGATTTGCAACATTCTGTTCAAATCAGCCTCATGAGTAATGTCACTTTGACACCTCTTACCCAAGTAAACATAATTATCGCAGACACATCAGCTATTCCTCTGAACCTTCTCCTTTTCACCCTAAGGCTTAATTTCCCCTCTTCTCAAAGAAGATCAACATAGTTTTACTAATAGCTTCTTCCTCAGTCTTTCTAGTGAAACAAATATATACTCACAGTGTAAGAATGCCAGTAGCCTGTTTTAATGACAAATCGTGTGTACTCCCACAGGCCTGGGCCAAATAAATAAATAAATAAATAAATAAATATGTACTTTGGTCTCAAACCCAGGGGACACAGATTCTCTTGGCAAATTCTGGTAAGCTGATCCAAACCCTGCAATTCCTGTCATTTCATATCACTGAAATCTCATTTTATTAGGAAGTAACGAGAGAACAAATTCCCAGCTGACCATTAAAACTCCTGAAGCAGGTACCACTTTCTTTCATTTACTTTGATCTGGCCTTAGTTAGCTCAAGTGTTGCCACAAGACCACATGGCTGCTGTATCACAAGAGTAATTCTATGAATGAAAGTATTTACAGCCAAGGTTATTCATCCATTAAGTTAAATAAAAGGCATCACTGATTTCTATATATAATACACACATTACAAACATACACATAGAAAGCACTGCTACATGGTAGCATGAAATACCACTGAAGCAAGGATCCTAGATTAAGAATGCCAAAAGTATCTTAATACATCCTTCCCATCAATAAGAGTTAAATAAAATTCAAAATTTATTTAACTTAAATGAAGTTAAATAAAATTGGAAAAATTACTAGGAAATGTGGATAAACAGCATCTCACAGAAAATGGTACAAACACATCTTACTTAATATTTGGAACATAATACCTATGCTAGCGTCTAGGCATAAATATAATCAAAACCTAAATAACTAAAAAGAAAATGTGTTAAAACAGCTGAATTGCAAGAAATGTAATTATCAAAGGATGCTAAAATCTCAGTTTATTCTGCACATGTACCCAATATGTGTCACATGGGGGAATTCTTTTCCTTCACAAAAAACCCACCAGGGATTTTTAAAATAATATTGTACCGAGGGAAGAGCTTAATGAACTACAGATTTGGAAACTTACATCTACACCCACTGTGTCCAGCTCCTGGTTTAGAAGGAGGCACATCCTGAGACCTGAGCGAAATGAAAGGCGATTCCCATGGCTGCTGGTCCCTTAAACATATCTGGAAATTAACACTGAATAATTGTTCTTGCAAGTACGTTTTTTCTCCTCTGAGCCAGGATCATACATACAGTATTACATTTTCATTCATCATTCTTTTGGACAAAGGAAAGTGGGAAGTCAGATTTGTGCTATAGCCCCAAGGGAACCAGGATATCAGCATGGAGGGGGTGGTGACAGGTGCATCAGGTCACCTCCCTCCTGAGTGTTATGATCAATGTTCAATGTTCCCTAAACACAGGTAGGGACCCTGTTTTACAGGATCACCTGGAGCTGGAACTCTTTTATGAACTTACATTCTCTGACACCTCATTTTCTCTCTTAGAGAGTCCCACTGCTGTTAGGATTGTGTTCAAATCCTTAACCAGTCACTCGAGGTCTTTAGCTCTAGTAAATACTGAATCCTTCTCCATCACAACTCAGTCCTATTCCCCTTCTATCTCTCACTTTACACAAAACTTGTACTCCTGTCTGTGCTTAGCTGGTAATCATGGCAGGCTTCTGATATGCCAGCACTGATCCATTGGTGCTGCAACAACAAAGATAAGTCCTTCCACTCAAGGAGCTTATACCAGGGTAGGGGCACAACAAAAGATGATAAACACAGAAACTAGTAAATAAATGAAAAGTATTTAGGTGTCAATAAGTGTTAGGGAGATAAAGAGAATTTCCATGAGAAAGCATAGAGGACTTCTCTGACTAGAATGGTCAGAAAGACCTCACTGTAGGTGTGACTTCTAAGCAAAACCTCTATACATATTGAAAGAACAGCAAATGCAAAGGTCCTGTGGTAGGAGCAAAGTTAGCTTGTTTAGGGCACAGAGAAAAACTCAGTTTGGCTGAAGTAGAGGACTTGAAAAGATTACAAAGATGTTCGAAAACATGATGGTGGTCAGCAGAACTCTAAGATGGCCCTCGAGATCTCTCATAGAAAATGACCCTTAGCACTGTGTTCCATCATACTCCCTTCTTGTCTGTGATGTATGAGAGCCAGAAGAAAGAGTATCTGGAATTTTTTCTGCACCTCCAAATATATTTAGTTTCTTTTCAATTGTTTTATTTGTAGTTGCTTTTTCTTTTTCATTTGCCTACTAAAAAAATTATACAGGTTTACGTTTCACTTAATGAGATTTAATTCTTCCCTCCCTTTGTGTACTTACTAAGTGGGCCATAATTCACAGACTGAGTCTGAGAATGGGTTAATCCCTTTGCAGTCAGGGTGTAGGTGAGTTTCCGCCCTTGGTTCAAATGCTAAGTGAACCTGCATAACCAGCTTCAGGTGCAGCTAATCTCTGGGCCACTGTTTATTTGTCAAAGGCCTTGCTGTGCACTCCTGTAGGTCAAAAGGCACAGAAATGAGAGGTGGCAGAGAGGTCAGACCCTGGGGAACTGTGGAAACAGCCAGGACTCCAGTAGGCTTGGCCATTAGCATCCTGTGTGGCCTGGGCCAGCTCCACTGGCTCCCTGAGCCTTAGCTTCCACATTTGTACATGAGGGGCATGGCCCAGAGAATCCCTAAGGGTCTCCACATCCCCTTCTATCCCAAGACCTTACCTAAAAGACAGTGAGCTCTGGGAGAGAGGAGGAGGCCAGTCCAACCAGTAGAAACAATTACTTCAGTCCCTAATATTTGTTGAATATTTGTTGGCTGTGGTTCTTTGCTGGTTACCTTGATGCATTATCATAGTTAATCTTCATACAACCCTCTGGAATATTTACTGTGATACTGCTAAATTTTAGATAATAAAATTTAGACTGAGAGTTTAAGGACTTTCCTCAAATCACACAATTAGAAAGCAGCAAAGCTAGATTGCTTCAATTTTCATACATACACATACCTTAGTGTTTTTAGCTTTAATCTAGCTACTTTTTTTTTTAAAAAGATTTTATTTATTTATTTGACAGGGAGAGATCACAAGCAGGCAGAGAGGCAGGCAGAGAGAGAGGAGGAAGTAGGCTCCCGGGTGAGCAAAGAGCCCGATGTGGGGCTCGATCCCAGGACCCTGATATCATGACCTGAGCTGAAGGCAGTGGCTTAACCTACTAAGCCACCCAGGCGCCCCTAATCTAGCTACTTTTAATATGAATTAAAAGAAATGTTCAACTATACAAGGATCTTAAAATAAAAATATAAGTGACATGTGTGTAATACTAACCATGTACCAAACACTACACTAGATGCTTTACATAATTTGCACTGCAAAGAATATATTTCTATTCCCATTTTTTTGTTAGAGAAATTAGGACTCAGAGAGTTTAAATCATTTCTCCAAAGTCCCACATCCAAACTGATAAAACAGAGCTGCTGGTCTGTCTGACTACAGAGCTCATTCTCTTCTATGGCATTTTCTTACACCAAGAAGACTGCAATCAGTGGGGAATGGGACCACCTGTAAGTGAGGCAAAGGTACAAGGTGGGGAGAGCCTGGGGCACAGTCAAGTGAGGACGTCTTAAGAAGAATAAACCAAAGGCATTAGAGATGAATGATCCACTGTTGAGAGGCATCAGAAGGAGGAGGTAGAGGTGCATAGGGTATAGGTAAGCAGAGTAGGCTTTCCAGACACAGAAGAGTCAGACTGTACTAAAGTCAGGCTCAGAGTATGACTCTCTTCTCACTGCCACACCCAAAGCAATGGGCTCTCCCTTTTTTCATACATTCATAGCCAGAGATCAGGTTCTGAAAAAGGAAAACAAAGGTGAACTCTTTTGCTGCCTTTTCTGATAAGTAATCTTTTATGCATTTGACCCAGCACAGTCAGAAATGCATGTCCTGCCAGGAAATCAAAGATGGTCCAGAACCACTCCCAGAAAAGCCTTGGCCTTTGTCCAGTGCAAACTTGGCATTTAATTCCACATAGAATAAAAGACACACATTCACAAATTTTCTGTCCTTGGGAGTGACCTTGGGAGCTCTAGGTCTCTGCTACATGACTGCTGTGCTGGCTGGAAGAACTTGCCAGAATTCTATACAAAGAGGAGTTTATTATCTTATAACTTAGAATTCAGGTTTTTTGGACAGTGGGGAAAGGAGTACATTTAAACTACTGAAATCAAGGCAATTCATTTAAATAGGAAGGTAGATGTATTAGCAAGATTTATGCAAAACTATTTTTATAACTGATATAGGTCAGTAAGATGTTTCTATAATTTAACTAGAATGCTGTCACATATTCTGGCAAGCCACTGTTCTCAGTGAGGCATTATGTATATTTATTTAGAAGAATAGTTAGTAAATAACTTTTGATCTATAAAAACAGCAACTACAACAACTTTCCCCATTTGAAGCATTTTACTTAAATTTGGTCTTAATGGTGAAATTCTTGGTATTTAATTAGGAAAAAAAAGTAATAACCAAGTAGTTTTGACCATTAGTGTCCACTCAATTTGTACTAATTCATTATTTCTTGTTAAATACCCAAGGATGAAAGGGAAGCATACAAACCCCCATATCTTCCTCAAGATATATATGTTATATATGATATATATGACCTGACATTAGGTACCATGAAGACTGGGAACATAAATAGCAATTCCTAAAGGAATTATTGTAGTTCCCAGGTTTCTGTCTTTCTGCAGAAGGCTGTTGGTGCAGGGATGCTGAAGTGAAATTGTTTTCTTTCTATCTATTATTGAAAGCAGGATATGGAAATCCCCTACAATTATTGTATTGCTGTCATTTTCTCCCTCCAGATCTGTTTGTATTTGTTTAATATATTAGATTCTCCTTTGTTGGATGTATGTATATTTACAATTGTTGCAATCTTCTTTGCGTCTTGTTATAATTTTTTACTTAATGTCTATTTTATTTGGTGTAAATGTAGCTGTACTTGCTCTCTTTTGGTTTCTGATTGCATAAAATATCCTCTTCTATCACTTCACATTAAACCTATGTGTGTTCTTGAAGCTAAAATGAGTTACTTTAAGCAAGCACATAGTTGGTTTTTTGTTTGCTTCTTTCATTTTGTTTTATTCTTAATTCATTCAGTCACCCTATGCCTTTTGTTTGGATAATTTAGTCCATTTACTTTTAAAGTAATTATTGATAAGTAAGGACTTACTAGTATCATTTTATTGATTTCTGACTCTTGCAGCTCTTGTTCCTTTCTTCTTCTCTTGCTATTTTCCTTTGTGACAATGGTCCTGGTGACAATTATTTGGATATGATACCAAAAAGCTAAGCAAAAACAAACAAGTGGTACTACATCAAACTGAAAAGCTTCTGCATAGCAAAAAACAAGCAATAAAATGAAAAGGCAACCTAGGGACTGAGAAAACATATTTGAAACCCATATATCTGATAAGGGGTTAATAACCAAAGTATATAAGGAACTAACACAACATTCTCACTCTCTCTCTTTTTCTATTCACACACAAACACACACACACATACTCCAGTTAAAAACATGCAGAAGACCTGTGTAAAAGACACAAATGTTTTTTCCAAAGATGACATACAAATGGCCAACAGATAATTGAAAAGATACTCAACAGCCCCAATAATTGAGAGAATCCAAATCGAAACCATAATGAGATATCACCTCAGACTTGTTAGAATGCCTCTTATAAAGGGATAAGAAGAGTTGGCAAGGGTATGGAGAGGAGGGAACACTTGTGCACTGTTGGTGGGAAAGTACCTTAGTATAGCCACTATGTAAAACAGTAGAGTTTCCCCAGCAGAATTAAAAATAGAACTACTATATGATCTAGCAATCCCATTTCTGGATAGTTAGGCAAAGAAAAAGAAATAGCTATCCCAAAGAGATATCGGCGACCCCACTGCAGCATTATTCACAAAAGTCAAGACATTGACATAATGTTAAATGTTCACCAATGGATAAAGAAAATGTGATAAATATATATATGTGTGTGTATACACACATACACACACACACACACACACATATTTCATAATATTATTCAGCCATAATAAAGAAGGAAATCCTGCCATTTGTGATAACATGGACGGACCTTGAGGGTATTATGCTAAGTAAAAAAATCAACAGAATAATGCAAATACTATATGATCTCACTTAAATGTGGAATCTAAAAAAGCCAAACTTACAGAAACAGAAAGTAGAATGGTGGTTTTTAGGGATGGGAGTGGGTGGTGGTGCCTTCAGAGGGAGGCACAGGGAATGAGGAGTTGTTAGACAAAGGGTACAGACTTCCAGTTATAAGACAGTTAAGTTCTGGATATATAATGTTCAGCATGATAACTATAATAAATAATATGCATTATATACTTGAAAGTCTGCAAGAAAGTAAATCTTCAATGTTCTCATCACACACACACTATATATATATACTTTTATCAAATCATCATATTGTATACTTTAAACATATACAGTATTATATGTCAATTATGTCTCAGTAAAGATGGGGGCAAGTTAATGCAGTACTAACATATTACTGTGTTTGAAATAAGTACACACTCAAGTTATTTCACCAAAAATGAGACTGACAGATCTACCTTTGTTATGTTGTAACAGACTCAATCATTTGCCTTTCTATCAAGAATATATGGATTTTTTGAAAGAAGTTGGCTCAAAAGTGTTTTGGCTATTACATCATCTCGTGGTGATTACAGAGAAACAAAAGATAAGGAATTTTAAAAGATAATTTGTATTAACTCTGGAAAGGTTTAAATATTGGCAAATGCTTGTTCTTTCAAGGTTAGCCCTCTCTGCTCATTGTGGTCTTCAGACCAACAGTAGCATTGCCATTGCCTGGAGCTTGTTAGAACTGGAGATTCTCTGCCCAACTCTGGACATACTAAATAGAAATTTTTAAGTTCATGAGAGGCGCAGGTGTCACTATGCACATTAAAGTTTCAGAAGTACTGCTCTGTTCTAAACCTTTGCTTTTCCAGCTCTCAAATGCACGAACACCCTATACCAGTAGTAGACCTAGTTGAGAAGCATTATTTGTAGAGAGTGCTCAAACTGAGACAGAACTCATTTTATCTTCACACTGGAGTGAGAGGGGGGAAAAAATTGAAACAGAAAAACTCAATATATATAGAAATCTCAGCTTCTGGTTATAATCTGCCAAAATTTTCAAGATTGCAAAAAATTAGCTATGTTATTACAGCAGGCTCATGGAAAGAAAACGGCGTTGTATACCCACCCTGCATCCACCCATGAAGCTAACCCACTTCAGCAAATTCACTTTCTGGTTGCTGCAGCCCTATGTGGGTGTTTGGAACTCTTCCAAACTGGGTCAGTTTTGGCAATATTCTACAAAGCTAAAGATGGGCATGCTCTATGAGACCAGTCAGCAACTACACTTCTAGATAACAACCCTAGACACCTTTTTATAATAGTACGTAAAAGCCTGTTCATTGCAGCACTGGTTCTAATCATCATCATATCACCATAATTAGATACAATATATGAATGAATCTTGTATATTGACAGGGGTAATTTTCAAAAACACAAACAGTTTGAAGCAAAACATATAAAATGTAAAATTACTCACATCTAGTTTAAAAACCTGCAAAACAACATAAAGTGCATGATTACCTACAGCCATAAATATAAAACCACTCACGGGAATGATGAATATAAACACACACACACACACACACACACACACACACACACACACATTTATTTATTTATTTATATTATTTCTTTTTTTTTACTATTTTTGCCATTTAAAACTCTTTTACAAGGAAAAAAAAAGACAATGAAAAAGATGATTTCTAACTGGAAAAAAGAAAATGCATAGCAACAATAACAACAAAAACACCATATAATTAAAATAATTTCAGTAGAATTACTTTATTTAAGAAGTTATGGTTTTTAAAGAAATGAAACTCCTCAGAGTTATTTTTTAACCTTACAATAATTACTTTTTCAGCTGGAGGATGATCAAGTTACCTCCTAGTCCTTGCCTCATGGTCTCATTTACTCTGCAATTTGTATGAAAATCAGTACTAAAACTTGGACATTTCTGTGAGTCAAAAAGGCACTGGTGGTCCAAAACTACTGAATTTTTTTTTTTATTTTTTTTTTCTGGTGAAATATTTTTATATTTTGCATCTTTTATATTTTAAAAGTTAAACATCTTGAATATCATTTTTTCACATGTATTCCTCTCACCTTTCTTCAACAGGCACCTAGGTTCCCCCCCTTGAAGGCAACCAGAGCTCCCAGTCAAAACTACTGAATTTAACCAAAGTCAGATTTTTCTTTTCGCTCCATGTTGTATGAAGCAAATACATCTTAGAATGTGTTTTAATGAGGAAATAGATTTCCTACAGGCTGGTAGCATGAATCTTTGAATTGCAATTCAGTCAACTTTGAGTTGTCTGATATTGAATGAAGTATTTGATCTCACTGAGTCTAGGTGTAAACAACAGCTCATAGCATTGGTATTCATAGGACATGATATATAAAATACTCAGTACTGTATTTAACTCATAGTAAGTGTTCTATATGTAATGGTTAATAGCAATAATGGGATGGTAATAAAACTGTGGCCAGCCTACACTTTGTGTTTTTACATTCAGGACTGTGGTATCTCAGGAAATCATAATCTATTTTGCAAGGTAAATGAGCAAATCATCAAAATAAAACACTGAATTGATCTGGTTTTTGTTAAGATGCAAAGATGTGCCCAAGAACACTAGTTCTTTCTAACTCACTCCCTCTTTTACTTTATCTTTTCTTCTTGCTCTACCCTGAGTGCAAGTTCACTTGGATTCTAAAAAAATTTGTCTGACTGGCCTGTTACTGGTATATGGACTAGTAGATGAAAATGAAAATCCTAAGGGAAGAGTTTTACAAATTTTTTGATGTTTTTCTTGAAATAAATTCTTAAAAGCTTGAACTCAGATTGAGTTTTTTTAAACATGATGTCTCCACACATAAAGCAGGAAGAGACAACCTAAGATTTTGCCCTGGGATACATTGTCTTGGGTGAAAAGTTTTAAATAAGAAATGTAGGAGGACATGACCAATACCTACACCCCAGTACCCCTGCTCTACACATAGCTCTTTTCAGTGACCATGGCTTACCCTTGGCCTGAGGCAGGCCCTTGGCAAACAACGGAACTGTGGGTATGAACAGAGTTGAAAAACCAAGGGCAGGATCATCATGCTTGCTGACCTAGAACTTCTCTGAGTAGGGCTTGGGGTGGGGCCTTCACTCTATTTCCTCTTCACCTGTTCTTCATTGATCAATGGCCACATATTATGCTATCCTTCACCCTCTCTCCTGCCTCACTCCCTGATGGTAGTTTTGCCTCTGAAATGAATGAGTTAGGCCTTTCCTATCCTTTCCTCAGAATAGAAAGAATCCCTAAAGATGATAATATAATATAATATATTAGGACTTCACTTTGAAAAAATAAATCAGAGCATTCCCTTTCCAGAAAACTAAGTGGAGTTTTGGAAAGTGCAAAAGACAACAATGTTAGAAGATCAAAAGCTAATCTCTACACCCAAGTCCTGATGATTACATGGCCCCACTCAACATGCAGCTAAAAGCATTTGTGAAGCTTCTGCAACCCGAGGATGTCAGGCAGCTCAGATATACAAGAACAATATGTGCCTGGGAGCACGGGGTGGAGGGGGAGCAGTTGGCCAAGAGAAAGCACTTATGACATTGACTCCCCTTTATCGTATTTTGAAAAAAGAGATCTGAAAATGAAGGGCTCCTTCATTTGCAAAGCTGTCCTAAATTATGGCTAATTGAAAATAATTATTTTCTTAAGAAAATAACCACAGAGGAAGATCAAATCCACTCACCCTCCATTACAAAGCTGGACATGGCTCACAGAACTAGGAGGGTAGTGAAAGTGAATACCAGTTGGAGTCCCAAAGCCAAAGGCTCCTCACTTAATAGTGGGTGTGGTGGAGGAGGGGAGAGGGAAGAGACAGTGAAGATGGGGGTGGGAGAAGGGATGAAGCCTTGTTAGTTCTAGTCTGGTTATAGGAGGTGACTCATTTTAGGACTGAGGAAGAAAGATGGGAAAGGAGAACTGTGCTTGGGGGCAGAGGAGTATGAAACACAGACATAGAGATATTTATTAAAAATTAATGAATTTCCATATTGGGAAACATTCTGTCCATTTTTGTTCTTCTAAAAAAAAAAGTAAGTAGTTGCCAAGTATAAGGTGTCAAGCAGATTTCCTATAAAGAGCTTTCTTAATAAATTATGTACTTGGTAAGAGGAATTGCATTTTACATGCTATGGCCTTACTTCACAGTTTTACAGATTTCTTTAATCCTGACTATATTTTCCCTGGTTTTATATGAGCTGCTGACACTGGGTACGAGTGGTGGCTGGTGAAACTGTACTTTTTCCAGGGTTTTAAATCTAGGAATGGTAGCTGGAGGCAGCGGGGAAGGGGGGAAGGAACTGCAAAATGGTTGTGGCCACAGCTTTTATTATTCCAAGGAAAAATGAACCTGTCTTATAATATTCAAAGTTTCCTTTTTTCATAGAATGACTTCATCAAGAAAGTGTGTTATCACTTTGAATTTCCAGAATAAATGGAAGCACATTATGATTATCTGAAAATTCAGAAGAGACTAGTGAAGTGAGTTAGAAGAAGCCCCTTCAACATACATTAAGCATTCTTTGATTAAAGCCATCAGTACTGCCTAGACAGTGTCAGACCTTTCCTAAGATTTCTTGGAAAAAATTGGATGTCATTCCTGAATTCTAAAATACTTAGTAATGGAATATGAAATAAAATGTTTTCTAGGTTAGAAGTGCTGAATATGATGCTTCAATTAGAAGAAGGCACATATGGAAAAGCACAGAAGTTAAATCCACTGCACCTTCATGGTGGGTATAGGAATATTTTTCCAGCAAGGGCTAAATGGTCAGCAGGAAGCAAGAGCAAATATGAGCACCTTAGGCTCAGGACCAAGCCCAGGTACTTTACTGGGCTGTAGACCAATATAAGCTGAGGGATCAGTTGCCAATCCTGATGGCTTCTATGACAGCTGAGTATTTAAATCAAAACCCAACATTTAGTACGTGCGAATGTGCCAAATGTTTTTGTGGAAAATTTTAAGCACTTACTTCCATAAGTACACCTCCAGCCTGTCTTCTCTGGGACCATGGGCAGAATAGAGGCATGAGGCCCCAAATCCAACTTCATCTCTGCCCTCAATTGATGTGTGATTTTGAACAAGTCATTTCCCTTTGATCTTTCTTTGCCATATCTGTGAAATAAGAGAATTGTCATGTAGGCTTCCTAAGTTCCTTCTTCTGTAGGAATTAAGGTTAAAGAGTCCTTGGAAATTAAAAACTTACAAAGAACTTGAGAAATAGTCATACTCAAATCCCCTCATCCTAATAATAAAGAAACTGACCACTTATGTTTATTGGCTTTACTCCCAGATGCTAGTGAAAATATTTGGTTGTTTCAAGCAATGAAACTCCTTTTGAATCTGAAAAATCCAGCTTCATATTCTCTCATATACAAATAATGTCATTTCACTGTCAGAAAAAAACATATAAATTCAAATTATGGTAGAAATAAAATATCCATCTAAAATGAAGATGGGGTTTTCAGCATCATAAAATTAAATATCCCTACATCTATCCCAAAGGTGAAACTTGGAAAACAGCTACATAGTGTCTCAGCTAAGAGGCTTTTCTATGGCACAGTCCTGGGGCCTGGACCCAGTTGCTGGAGCCATGTCTGATAAGGAGTGCCTGGAGTCGAAAACAAGAGTTCCTGAAACTTTCTAAAATTTAAGGAGAACTCTGGACCTCAAAACCAGGAGATGTGGGGACAGAATGAAGAATACAAAACAAATGGGGAAAAAAAAGCAGAAAGTATAAGATAATTCCTAGAAGAAGCAAAGGGCCCAGACTCCTTTTTATCAGGAGCCAACCCAATGGGTCATGTGTAGATCAGCTTCAAAATTCAAGGTCAAGGCAGGTAAGAATGATTATGGTAGGGGGCTGTCCCCCTAAACCATTCATTTGTTTTTATTATCATGCTTTTAGGAATTGACTGCCATAACTAGTATGGTGTTACAAGATTGTCTTTTAAATCTTCTGGTGTCAGATAAGTTTGCTGTGTCTTGTCTCACTAGCTGAGATATTAGCTCTTTGAGGATCTTATTAATTAGCGTATTCCTGCAGATAGGGACCTGTTATAAAGTAGGTGCTCTGTAAATGCTTGGTTCATTCCACAGCTATCAAACACTCTGTTTGATTGAAAGTTATATCATCAGACATTTTATTATATTATTAATGGATTTTGTATATTTTTCTAAGGATTGATAAGTTTTTATAAGAGTATTATGGTCACTTGACAATTCCAGAGATCTCTGGGTATGGAACATGGGATAATCTAAACTTATCTGCATTTATATATTTAAGAGTTGGCTTAAAAATATTCGGTGCTCAGATGAACAGGAGAACTTTCCACCTTTTTTTCACCACCATAATTTTGGGAAATTCATGGCTTATTTATTTCAATGGCCTTCTAAATTTTACTTACATGGATAACATATATAGCCTACTCCACACACACAAGACTACTATTTCATTTATATCCTTAAACTTCTCCTTTGAATAATTAGGCAGAGAAGAGACTCATATTCTGGACTGATAAATTCTTTTACTATTCATGATATAGAGGACCTCAGAGCAGTTGCTTATCTTAGTGAAGGCCCACTGAATAGTTACCTATCTGTTTAAAAGAGAAAGATGTATTCGGCTTTATTTCAGTAGGATCATTCTTCCATTAACCCATTCACTCATCCTTCAAAAATCCTTTATTCAGTATCTATTAGATGGCCGATAGAAAGGAATGGAAGAAAGGAATGAAAGCAGAAAGAAGCTAGAAAATGAACCCTCTGATTTCAAGGCACTTGCACTCTAGGGATTATACAGATAGATAAACACATTATCTTATTTTCCTTGGTATCCTCTACTTGAAATCCTCTGTGGATACAAGCCTGGGTGCTAGTCGGCACTTACCAATCATTCACTATCTGAGTGAATTAGTAAACGCAATTATGAGAGTTGGAAATAGCGTGCACATATTTGGTCAATGAGCCACTATTGGGTACATTTTGAGATCTGAAGGAGGCATCTTTTAAATAAAATAAAATCATACTCTGATTCATGTGTTTATGAAATATGGAGTTTGTTTCCTCAAGAATGGTTTCCTATTTATGAAGAATCAATCCATGGTAGATGTAGATGGAAATCTCTAGCATTTGGATTTAATATAGGAGAGGTTGACCTAACAGATTCACTTCCAAGAGGAGTCCTCATATGCATGTGCCAGAGCAGAATCCTGGGTGGGTAGGGAGATCATGGTGTTTACTCAGCTGGCCATCTCCCAATCATTTAACCCATGTTCTGTGCTCTCTTTATAGCACAGGTGGTTTATGTCTCCTGTATTCCCTGTCCCTAGCACATAGGATCACACTGATACAGAAGAGGGGCTCAAGGCATGAGTAGTCGCCTTTCAACCATCCAAACTCTCCATCTATCCTATATGGACCTTCCCTAGGGCGACTTCTCCAGTCTGCCCTTTTACACTGAGAGTGAAAAAGAAAACCAGGCTTTGCTGAACGATCCCTGAAATGGTGGTGCGGTCTGCTAATTCTGTAACAGTACCTGCTTTGCAGGGAAGGTGGTGAGACATTGACAACCTGCTAATATAATGCAGTGTAGGATTCAGGAAGCCCCGCCTTCCCCCAAGTTTCTCCTAACAGAAGAACAGAAGGACCAGGTGAAAGCAGAGGTAGAAATAAAGCTGCTGAGCCAGCACCAAGTCCAAGCAAAGGGGATTCTCTAGCTTATTTAGACTTTAAAACATTCCTGAGTAGAATGTAACCCAGTTAATCTTTCCATCAGGCTCAGCTCTGCACTTCCAAGATAAAAGTGTCACTCATAAGTCAGCAGGCACCAGTGTCTGGCAAGAAGCCAGATAACAAACACTTTGACAAAATGCTGGTTCCAACACTTGCCATCTACCCCATCCCCTTCACTTTCTAACCCAAGACTTGGAACTTTAAATAATTCATAACTGAACCAAATATGGCTCGTTCAGAGGCTATGCCGTGTCCTTTGACTTGGTAATGGAGGAGTCATGGAGAGAGAGAGGGGCCATGAAAATCAGCATTTCATTGGAATAAACATACTCTTATCCTGTATCATGGCAGCAAAAGACTATTCTGCCCTCATGAAACAAAACCAGAACTGTGAGACTGCAACAATCCCTGGACATGACATGCCACTGTCCTCAGCAACTCCAGGTTGCTAAGGCTTCATATTTTTAGTGGGTCCTCTTCTCCAACTCAGTGTTCCATTAGATGTCCATCACTGGAGCAATCATTGCCGACCTCTTTACCCCAGGGAGTTGAGCTGGCAGAGACCATGTAACTGTTAATTTTTGAAATGTGATTTGACAGAGATGTTATCAAATAATGATTTCTCTACTTCATTGTTCTTCTGAATCCTTTATAAATTTTAAATCTATGCCTTGGTGTGAATATTTTTACCTTGTTTAGTTCAGTGCATAGTGTATGTCAGGCATTGACTATTATTTCTATATCTATCTGTCTGTCTGTCTAATTACCTGTCTGTCTATCTATCTCCATCCATCCAAAGGACCTCTGAATATTTTTACTGATAAAGAAATTGAATGTCAGAAAAGTAGACTTGTCTAGGATTATAAAAGCAATTGGTAGCAGAGTTAAGCTATGTGTCTACAATTGTGAGATGGTTTTTTTTCTTTATTTCTTTCCTTTTTTTTTTTTTTTCCTTTTTGCTAACTATGCTGTTTCCTTTTTCCCATGAGGCAAGATGAAGGAAAAATGACACCTTGACTCCTGTGGCCTGCAGAAAGAACACAGAAAGAAACATGGCAAAAATATAGGAGAAATAGTCAGAACAAGGAAATCTCAAGATAAGTTTGGCCTAATGTATAACTTCGCATGGCCACAGCTCACTGAGTGCAGCAAATCTGTTTCTGAACCATTATACAGGATATTGGTGTGTTTCATAGGGTTAGTAGGGACCTAAACTCTAAGTGTATTCTTAACGGCATATATTTTAGAAATAACCCCTCATTATTTACCTAATCTTGTGGATTTTTAAAAAAGATGTGCCCAGGATCCATCTCTGCTTCTATCAAATCCCTTTTACTTGGACAAATCTCCTAACTGGTTTTCCTGAACTGATTTTATTCCTTTGCAAACTGCCTGCAACACTAACACCAAAGGAGATTTTTTTAAAAACATGAATCATACCATGCAATGGCTCGGTTTAGAAATCTTCAAAAGCTCTGGAAAACCTGAAGGAAAATTACCAAACTCCTTAGTATAACATACTCTACTTGGCAGCCATAATGAATCTTGTGACACCACAGACCTTCATGGTTGTATGCATTCCCTCTAGTGCTCCCTCTGCCTGCATACCTTCCTCTCGCCATCTGCCTCAGCTTGTATGATGCTTCCTCAAGCATCCCCCGAACGTTAAAAATAAATAAATAAATAAATAAAAATTGGTGAATGGTATCAATCTGAAACACCACTTTCCATCTTGGGAATTCTACTGTCCAAGAGGGCATTGTGTGAGAGGATACAGAAACATTTCTCATGGAAAATAGTTGGTGGAACTGGGGAGATTAAGCAGGAAAAAATGAAAATTGAAGACAACAAGAGTGATAAAGAAATATCATAGGAGGAAGCAGGCTACTGAGGAGGTTTGTTGAGTATGGCCCAGGAATCAGAACGAGGATCTGTGGGTGGAAGTAGTATTAAGTTAGATTTAACATATTTTCAGAAAAAGCCCTTCTTGAGGTTAAAGATTTACAGCATAGGGGCACCTGGGTGGCTTAGTTGGTTAGGCTCAGATCATGATCCCAGGGTCCTGGCCCGCATCTTGTTCTCTGGGTCCTGGCCTGCATCTGGTTCTCTCCTGAACAGGGAGTCTGCTTCTCCCTTTGACCCTTCCCCAACTCTTGCATGCTCTCTCTCTCTCTCTCTCTCTCTCTCTCTCTCAAATAAATAAATAAAATCTAAAAAGAAAAAGCAAAACAAAACAAAAACAATGTCATATACTCCTGTAGAGAGCTCTGGGCTCCAGGTTTCAAGAGAAAGCTAGATGATGACATAGAAGAGATTGCTACAGGGATTAGGAGAACAAATATTCAACTTTTCTCACAGACTTTGACCATCAGGGATGACAAAGAGAAATGAGACAGCTAAACCATTGGAGCCTATAAACTCCTATTAACTCCTCCATGTACAGAGCCGCTAATGGATTTAACCACAGCACATAAACCCTGAGGATATTACTTTCTTATACAATCTTATAACTGTTTAAAGAATATATATTATTAACAAGAATTCCATGACCTCTACTCTCCAATATTTGTGGGTAAGGAATTTACAAGCAATATTATTGGGCACATGCATGAATATGTGGGTCTATGGACACATCCAAGAGAGAAATGTTTTTAAATAAAAGCATATTTTAATGTTGGCATATAAATGTGTGCAAAGTTTACCCTCTGGTACTCAGCATGGGTATTGTTACATTCATTCAGGCTAGAACCCAGTTATGGTGTGAAACTGTTCAATATTACCTCCTAAAAAAGTAGTTTGTATAATTCAGTGTCATAATGCATTCCTGTGCCCAGTTTACTGGTGAGATACACTACAAGTAATTTATTATTAATGGCAGGTAAATCTGAAATTTCTGAATGATGTAATTTTAGAACACTAGAAATCAGATATAAGATTATCCCCCAAATAATGTCATTCACACCCACTTGCTTACAGTATGCTTGCTTAAAGAAAGAGAACTGGATGGAGTTTTAGTTAGTACTCAGGAAACTGCACATAATCTCTGGTACATCCCCTGGAAGTGTCCTATTCACATCTTCTGTTATGGGTTTTATCCTGACATATTATGTTTTCATGGCCTTTGAACTTCACATAATAGACAGGGGAGCACATGCTGGAATATAATTTTAAGGTAAACCTTTCCATTCTCAATTTCATAAGATGGTAGCTAAATAGAAAAGCATAATGTATATCAAAAACACAAAAATGATCACTGACTTTTAGAAGACACTATAAGACTCCTAACATTGTGGAGCACATGCACACATCAGTAACTCAACTATGTCAATTGTCCCAGAAGTTCGAACTTCAGATGTAACGGCAACATATTGTGAAATTTCGATAGGAAATAGGAAGATTATTATATGTTTGCTGGTAGTATTG
Source organism: Mustela nigripes (assembly GCF_022355385.1). Lineage (NCBI taxonomy): Eukaryota > Metazoa > Chordata > Mammalia > Carnivora > Mustelidae > Mustela > Mustela nigripes. The sequence goes on along the minus strand of NC_081563.1, from coordinate 13,544,446 downwards.
TTGGGTTATGTAATGTCTTTGTTCATTCAGTTGACAACTATATTGTGAGTGCTAGTATTCCTCTGCATAAAAACAAAATATAAGCAATACTGTCTAAGAAAGCAAGAGACAGCGTGGTGCAAGATGATGCCAGGGAGACAAATAGGGACTAGATCAGATAAAATCTTGAAAGCTATATTATAATTTATCTTTCCTCTAGAATCATTCTAAAGACACTGAAACATATTAAGCAAGGTTTAACATGATAAAATTTTCATTTCAAAAATATACTGTGGTAGTATTAAGAGTAGATATGGGTTATTAGTTTAGGAAACTTTTATGGAAGTCCAAGAAACAGATACTAGAATAGGGTTGTGGAAATAGAGAAATATGGGTGAAATCGAAATACATAGAGAAGATAAAGCTGAAAGTCCCTGTTATCAGTGAGGGATCAAAGAGAGAGAGAGGCTTAAGGATTACTCTTAAGTTTCTGGTTTGCACAATTATTGGGGGAATGCAAATGAAGGAGCTGTAGAACAGAATGAAAGTATCAGTTTTAGAGAAAAAGATAATGGGTTGAGTTTCAGATATATGAAGCTTAGGATGTCTTAAAGGCATTCAAGAAGAGATGTAAAATAGTTCTTAAAATATGTTGTGGAGCTCAAAGGAGAGGTCTGAGTTGGAGATAAGTATCAAGTTCCACTGTTCTGTTTGCCTATCCTTACCCCAGTCTCACTCTGTTCTGATGTCTATAAATTTTCAGTAAGTCCTGACATCAGATATTATAAGTATCTCAATGTTGGTCTCCTATTAAAAATCATTTTGAATATTCTAAATCTTTTCATATTTATATGAATTTTAGAATCACCTTCTCAATGAAAAACTTGCTTGGATTTTGGTTGAGATTACGCTGAACGTATAGTTCATCTAGAGGAAAATTTACATCTTTTTCTATTATTATTGTGTTCAGTTAGACACCATATAGTACATCGTTAGTTTTTGATGTAGCGTTCAATGATTCATGAGTTGCATATAATGCCCAGTGCTCATTGCAACAGGTGCCCTCCTTAATAACCATCACTAGGCTACCCCATCACTCTATCCTCTTCCCCTTTGAAACCCTCACTTTGATTCACAGAGCCCAGTCCCTCATGGTTTGTCTCCCTCTCTGATTTCACCCCCTTCAGTTTTCCCTCCCTTCCCCTATGATCTTCCGTGCTATTATTTATGTTCCACATATGAATGAAACCATGTAATTATCTTTCTCTGCTTGTCTTGTTTCACTTAGAATAATCCCCTCCAGTTCCATCCATGTGGATGTGAATGGTGGGTAGGCATCCTTTCTGATGGCTGAATAGTATTTCATTATTTGTATGTACCACATCTTCTTTATCTATTTGTGGAAGGGCATCTTGGCTCCTTCCACAGTTTACATCTTAACAAAAGTGAATCTTCCAATTCAGTATAATGTTATATCTTGTCATTTATTTAAGTCTTCTTTCTTCTGGCAATGACTTGTAGTTTTCAGTGTAAAGACTACATATTTTGTTAAACGTATGCCTAAGTATTTCATGTTTTTGATACTATTATAAATTGTATTTCTAAATTTTCATTTCCCAATTATTTTTCTAATATACAGAAATAAAACTATAATTATATGTTGACAATATATCCTGAGATCTTGCTAATTTGTTTGAATAGGGGTTTTTGTTTGATTCTTTTAAATCTTTTAAATACATGATCATATTTTCTATGAAAGAAATATAGCCTTACTTTCTTCTTTCCCTTATATTTGCCTTTTATTTTTCTCTCTTGACTTAAATACAATAGCTAGGGTCTCCAGTAAAGTTCTGAGCAGACAGAGTCGATGAAAGAAGAGACACGTCTACCTCACACCTGATTTAGGAAGAAAGCGTTCAGTGTTTCATAATTAAACATGATGTTAGATATAGGTTTTTCACAGATTTCCTAAACAAGATCCTAACTCTAAGAATTTCCATGTTTGGAGCGTGGGCTTCAATATCTGATTTTTGGGGTGACACAGTTCAGTCCATAGCAGTTTATTTGTTCAGCTCTTCTCATTTCTGGTACTCTGTTCCACAAATTCCAGTTGCCTCAGTCTTTCAAAGTTCTTTGACTCTCCCTTTCATCTCAGCAAGACTACCATGCTGTGTTTGAATTTATGCTCTGTGCACCATGTTCTTGTACCAACTGGATAATCATGGATGAACCACAGTACGGCACTTCCCCTGTTGCATATTGTCTGAAACAGTCATTTCATATATTTTGGACAGTTTTTTTTAGCAAGAGTTCACATCCAGTTATTTTAATCAGGCTGAAGTGGAAAACTGAACTAGAGATTTTTGTAAGTAGGGGATCACATAAACTGATGGAACCAATGAATTTAATAGTTCGTGCAAAATTTACGTAGAGTAGAAGACAGAAAGAATGTGTAAATTCATGATTTTGGAGATGGTGCAACTCTTAGTGGTGATATAGTGTCACGATGTGATGGGGGTAATGTCCCTCCATATTCACTTGACAGCCAAATGGTAAGAAAGAAGAAGAAGGAAACAAAAACAAAAACAAAAACCAGTCACCTAGCTGGCATTACTATGTATACATATTTACATATTCATTTACTAAGCATTATGTACATTCAATAATTTTACTCATTTTTCCAGCAAACATTCCCTGGATATCACTCTGGATTAAGACAGAAATGTAGAAAAATCCAGATAAAGTTCAGCTTGTGGCTAGGATGAGAGCCTAGGGAGGAAATTAATCTTAGGAGAAGACGTCAAAACTAAGCAGAATAGAACTTTGGGAGTGAAAGTAAGATGTCCTAGTTAATGCAGCTGATGATTTTTAAAAGAAATATTCTAGATACAAATACTTTACTATTTTATAAACTTTATATCCTTAGGCAGTCATCAAATTGCATCCTATTGAGGAAAATAAACCAGTCCATCCATCTATTTCTCTGTCAATGCCTCATAAAATAGCTGGTTTATGTCTCAGACATAAGACAAAACAAAAGTCCATGGAGTATTTTCCTTCCCAAAGTGTTCCAGAAATTTACAAGTTATATTCCTTGGAATTGCCTCTCATATTATCAAAGGATTGCAGTTAACCAAGCATAAGCCAGAAAGGTGATATTACTTAGTGAGTCAGATGGAATGGATTCCAATCCTGGCTCTGTTTCTAAATAGCTCAGTAACCTTGGGCAAGATGCTAACTAGGGGAAAGAAATAGGACACAGATTCAAGAGATATGGAAGGAAAAGGGAAAGAATAGTGGTTGCCTAGCTATGTAGAAAGAAGAGTCAAAAGAGATTTCTTATTTCCTTTTGAAGGAAAAAAGAGAATATTGGCACCATAAAGAGACATAGAAGAAGGAAATCTTAAGGAAAGTGAGTAAGATCAATTTGAGATATGCAAAATTTGAACTCCAGGTGGGGCTCAAGGTTGAGCGTCTAGGTGGAGCTCTCGAGTAGAAATTAAATGGCTTGACATTAAATATTGGAGCTCAAAAGAAAGGCATTCATATACTTTATTCAACCAACAATAGTTAAATACTTATTTTTCCACAGTTACTGTGCTAGTTGCTAGAGATTCAGAAATAAAAGACTTACTGACTTCCCCCAAGATGCTCACCTCAGTAGAACAGTAAGATTAGGATTAAGATAAGACAGTTAGACTAGGTAGTCCTAAGTGCCCACTTATTGGGGCTAAGGCATAGTTGGGGGGTATAGTGCTATAGACATGCCCAACTACGAAGCAACATGTGAATAATCAGAGAACACTTCCAGAGGAACTGAGCTAAGTCTTAAAGGAAGACTAGGAGTTTGTCAGAAAAGTTGAGGAAGGCCTTTCATGTACTGGAGGCAGAATATTCACGATTAGGATAGATTCCAAAAACATTAAGGAGTACATATGTAATTTCCAGTAACACCACATTTCTCATTTTATTCCTACATTATTGCCTATTCCTTCTTATCATCCTTTATTACCTTCTTCTCTGGTTAGCTCCTAAACGATAGCACCCTTTCCTTGGCTGCTTCTTTCTTCTGCCTATATTCTCTCCCTAAAGGATCACATCTATGGATTCACCTGTAATTTTCATGCCAACAACTCTTCTCTGAGCTCCAGAGTCTTATAATCCTTTCGCATCTCTACCCTACAACACTCACCCAGAAATCAACACAAAAAACAAAAGAAAGGCCTGCTCAATTTCCATATTTTTCCCAAACCTTCTCCAAGAACACTATTCTTCATAAACAGCAACATCATCCACAGATTATCAAGCCAAAAACTTAGGAGGCATCCATTATTCCTCCCTTCCCCTCAGCTCCTACATCTGCTCAATCAGTGAATACATAGCTTTATCTCTGAACTATCTCAAAAATAATCTGACATTCCCCATTTTCATTACTATTACTCTAGTCCTAGCAACCAACCTCTCTCACTTGGACTAGTGCAACAGTTTCCAAAATGATTCCCTATTTTCCCATCCATGTGCAATCATTTTCCTATTTAACTATGACCTTTGATAGGGGAGTTTCAGAGGCGGTGGGACAACTGGACGGTAAGGGGTTTAGACATGAGTAATGAAGACTTTTTATTGGCTCATTAATTCTTTACTCACTCACTTAATTTGAGAAAAACCAAGGTATTCTTTGAGGAAGAGGACAAAGTAATAGGAGAAAGGGAAAAATAAATGAGCATGCATGAGGATCGTATACAGAACTCAAAATCTATGGCATTGAAGAGAAGCAGTGTAGCAAAAAAGCTGGGAAGATAGGATCTGGAACTAGATTATTTTGTTCATATTCTAGCAATATGACATTGAGTAAAGTCTTAAACTTGCTGAGTCTCCATTTTATTATAAGTTAAATGGAGATGACATGTCGTTGTGGAGAATGAATAAACTTAATGCATAAAGGGGTTAGAACAGAGCCTGGTAAAAACGAAGTACCCACCAAATTTTTACATTCTTAAAAATTTATCAGTTTATATACAAAAATGTTTTGAGGTAGGGGTGCCTAGTAGGTTAAAGCCTCTGCTTTTGGCTCAGATCATGATCCCAGGGTCCTGGGATCAAACCCCATGTTGGGCTCTCTGCTCAGCAGGGAGCCTGCTTCCACCTCTCTCTCTTTCTCTGCCTGTTTCTCTGCCTGTGATCTGTCAAATAAATGAATAAAATCTTTAAAAAAAAATGTATGAGGAAAAAAAAAGTTGACCTTCAATCGCCTTTGTCAAGTGAAAGTCATGGTCATTTATAAGGAGTTAAGCAGAAGTCTTAGAGATTGCATAATAATAATATCTTTTACCCTTTATTGATGTGTAAGGCATAATGCTAAGTACCTTACATATAGTTATTTTTAATCCTTCCAATGACTCTGTGAATTTGATACCAACATTATTCCCACATGTAGATTGTGAAATTAAGGTTAAAGGAGGTAAAATAATTCACCCAAGTTCACACAGACAATAATTCAGGATTTGCATTAAGTACACCAAAATTCATGCTCTAAACTGCTGCTGTATCTTGCCTGTCAATTCTCTATCCTGCATAGTTGAACAGGAATGTCTCCAATAATATTAAAATTTCTGCTCTTTCAATAAAATCAGAATAGAACAGTATTTTATATTGCCTAGGTTGATACTCCCTCTTTACTGAAACATATGCCATACAACTAATAAAATAAAAACAATCTGACTGTCCTCCAGAATTCCTTTGTAATCTGATTTAGTCCTCCATAGAGAAGAAACTGAAATTTCACAGAGCATAAGAAAACAGCATCCATTATCTTGAGCTGATACAATTCTGGTGGCTCAGAGAGAAATGTGTCCAGGGACAATGATCCCAAGAAGGTATCAGTAGAGTTAACATTTTTATAGGGAATTCTAAAATCAAAAATATGTTTTCAAAAGTTCTTTTATCCTTAATGCATGTTCTAAATATTTGCTCATAGTCTTCTGTAATAGACTGACCACGTCTTTGCACACAATACAAAATAAATAAATAAATAAATAACCCTACAGTGACCTGGAGGGTCCAGGCCTGGCAAGTGATAAATCTGTTAGCCCCAGTTTGGAGAGCAAAGTATTTTCTAGAGGTCACAGCACTAGCCATTCACACAGACCTACAAATGCTTTCAGAGGTGCCCCCTAGTAAAATCATGACCAGTGCTTTGATGTCCAGGTCTCTTTCTTTTTTGTAACATGTCCAAATACCTATGATTAGGAGGCAGGCAGAAGTCAGAGCGAAATTAAACAAACAGTGGAGAGTGACCAGCCAGGGTGGCTTCTAGTCCTGAGGTCATGTGTTTGCCTCCTTACTTGCAGATCAAGGTGAAAAGTGCACCCTGAGCTCCAGCCAAATATGGCATATAAACAAAACATGAAAGGACGATTAACTCTCTTCCCTGAGACTAATGGGGACCCCAAAAATCAATAGCTGATTTGTGACAATAAGACTAAGTCAATATTGGAACAAAAGATACTAGCTATATCCAACTTACCCTTAATCTCAGGTAAACTTGTAGTGAATTCAACATTATTCATTTCCCTGGCTGCAATTCTCCCTGCCTCGGAAGAAGTAGTGATGGAGGAGGGACACACAAAAGCCACTCCTTGTTTCTTCTAATCGAGCCCTTTCTTCTCCAACTCATGACAGATTGCTGTTTGCAGACCTTTTTTGGTCCTAATTCTAGGTCAGCCACACAGCAAGAGCTCTGTGTGGAGAGAGAGAGAGCAGCTGACAAGCTGCCCACTGCTCTGCCTGTGTCCTGCATTCCTAACCCAGGCAAAGAACCATCAAGAGCAGGGTCCTCCTTAAGGGAAAAGGTTGCTGATGCTGAACGTGTCACATGGAAGGTCCCCTTCATCCAGAAGTTAGCAACTTCAAGAGACATGTGAGACAACATGTGTAGGGATTAGGAGTGATGCTGTCATGGAATTTCCTAAAGACTTTAATCTGCATCACAGATTCAAGACCCCCACATCAAAGGCTTTCATGATCTCAAGGTGGGAAGTGGCTAAGTCTCATGGCCCAATGTTTCCACTCCTGAGTTCACATGATGTAAGAGTCCCAGACCAGCCTCTTTAATCTACAACTATTGAGATTTTTTTTTTTTGGTTTACTGGTCAACCTATGCAGAGAATTTTCCAAAAACTACCCAAGGAAAAAGTGAGTTAAATTCTCAGCCATGCGCACTATGCTCATACACATTTTTCAGATGAGAAAACTGCCTGAGAGCACAGGATGGAGAAAAGATGAATCCAACATGCATACCCATGGACTCTGACTCCAGAATCTGCAAGCTTGGCAACTGAGTTCTGCTGCATGCTTTGTTCTCTCTCTGAACCATGGCTCTCTCATCAATAAAAGGCACGTTTTAATCCACATCTGGCAGTATTATAATGAGCAGCTGATAGGAAATGAATGTCAGATATTTAGTAATGGCTTGGAACACAGTGATCAATAAATGGCCAATTCTTCTTTATTGTTTTCTTTGATAAAGGAACGGGAAATGCATGCAGCACTGATTCTCTGGGCTGCTTCTTGGCACTACTCATTGTCTCATATATTTCCAACTAGGTTTTTCTTCAAAACAAGAGTTTTTTTGTTTGTTTGTTTGTTTGTTGTTTAGTTTAAGTTTTCACTGGCATGCTATTGTCCTCAATTTGGGGAATTTCTTAGGAGCATATATCCACATCAATGTTTCATCATTAGGAAGGGGCTCATCTTTCCTCTCTCTTTCTAATGGCTTCAGGTTTTTCACTTAAGTGAGAATCTAGCTTTTAGGGTTTTGATGAAGAATCAAGAACTAGTAGTCCAGGAAGTCACCTGAGATGGAAGTTTCCTAGATCTTCACTGAAACCCACAGTGCTGAGTGGAGGGAGCATTGACAATGCTTGACGAGAATAAAGAACATTCAGAGTTAGAGGTTCTGGCATCTAAACTTTCCCTTTGTCTTATATGTCAGCAAAAAGTGCCAAGAAGAGGAATAAACTTGCCCAAGAGCTGCAGTATGTCAGTGGATGGCCTCCTGTATGCTGTGATGTCCAGGATACCAGGGAAAAGTCCCTTTATCCTCACAACCAGTAGTAATAAAATATGTAACCATGGAGTGCTTGTTATTTTCAGGCAACTACACATTGATTCAAAAGCTACTACCCATTCGTCAAGGTGCACAAATTTTGTCCCAGTGCTGAATGGCTGATTGATAAAGTCAATATGTAGCTGGGACCTGAGGCAGAGACTGATTATCACTATCAGAGACTGCCTTTTAGAGATACAAGAATAAATCTGATGTGTTATCAAAAAAGTAAATATTATTGCAAATTTATCTTCAATGTTTTATGTTCACTTTTAAAAAGATTGATACAGTGTAGGAATAATCATTTCTTAGCAGTATCAGTTGATGACTACTGGCATTCACTATACTGTACAATTGCAACAATAAGAGATGCTCATTTTCAGTCAGGGTCAATGGAGGAGCAAGGCTGCTCTGGGTAGGCTTTGCTGAAGTCAATGTCGATACCAAGTTACTGCATTTTTCCTCCCCTAAAACTAACTGATTGAAGTAAATGGTGATTTCTCTACATCTTCCTTGAAGATATGGTCACTGATGCCATCCCATAAACCAAAGCTTTGAACTTGCTTAAGGAAGATGTTTTCAAGATGAAGAATGCTTAAAGAGTATTTTCAGAAACTTTCGAAAACAAAGCTGAGGTTGATGGTCTTACCAATTATCACACACACTTAAAACAAACAAAAAAACAAAAACACCTGTTTAATCCTTCCAACAACCTTTAAGCTTATATCATATCTCTATTTTATCAAGGAGAAATTAAGGGTTAGAAAAGTTAAATAAGGGTTATTAAGAGTTAGAAAGATTAAATAACCTATCTAATTAGTATTTAAATAGGATTTTAACCCAAGCAGTCTCAGAGCTATGTACAGAGTTAAACAGTGCCCTAAATGAACAGATAGCAACTCTCCATTAAAAACCTGCTATGTATCTGGATTGAAGTATAGATAAACTCATTAATTCTTACACAATTTGAAGTAGCCATTCTTATACCTACTTTAACAATGACCTGGGACCTAATGTAATGACTAATAAGTGGCACAGCCAGGATTTGGACCCAACTATCTAATTCTTAAATATATGCAACTACCCATTGCACAATGACCCAGCTTCTCACCATTTTTTCCATCACTGGAGATTTTTTCAACAGTATTCAGTGATTTAGGGAGCTGACCATATGCCAGGTACTGGTAAGTTCTAAGGTCTAACACTCCCAAAAGATATCATGATAAGTTATTCTATGTGGAGAATTAGATTGGCATCGTCATTCAGGAGAAAAGATACATGGTGATGCAGCACACTTGGAAAGAATTACAGAAAACAGATTTGGACACAGCATCATGAAATGAAAAAAAAGGGGGGAGGGTGAAACCAGCTGCTTCGTTCCTTGCTGTCTTGCCCAGGGTTTCTCTCACATAAGTGATATTAGATTAGAAGACAGATAGATCAGCTTCATAATGGTAGCTTCCAGCAAGCCAACCTCTTTTCCACATACCCCAGCCCCATGCTTTTCCCCTGGGAGAGGCCAAGAGGCACGAATGCAGCACAGTTTTGTTGCCGGGAATAGGCTGGAGCTAATCCCTCCCTGGGGATGTTTGTTTTTACTGAAATACTTTCCCCCACTTCAGTTAGCCCATTTTCCATTATGTGAGTCAATCTGACAGTTTAAACCAACAGAAATATTACTTTTTTCCCCCTCAAAGTGTAGCTTAAATGCAACATTTAACATAATGAGTCCAAGGGGGTGGGGGGAGTTCACAGTAAAATGAACACTCCTTTAAAAAAAAACCAAACAACCCCAATTAATACTTCGATGGTGTAAGTTCGCAAGCAATGTAAGGGAAGCAGTGTCTCTTCTTCACCTCCTCCTGTTAATTAAATCGCAAGGCCTATTGTTTTATTTTAAAACCTGAATACCAATATATTTCATACATTATGGCTATTTTCTGAAAGGAAAAATATAAAACTATTTTATTAACCACTATTCCCCCATATTTACTATAAGGTAAACAGCAGCCCTAGGTAACAGCTCTTTTTCTCCTAAATTACTACTTCCCCTTGTTCCCTGGAGACCTAACTAACTCCAGTTTGACAAAGATTGATCCTCAGTCGTGACTGGGGAAGGCAGAGTTCTCACAATGCACTCCTCACTTTGCAGTTCTCAGTGCTTGAGGTCCAAATCGTAACCAAACCGCTCGGGGTTCATAAGCTCTCATTTTTCCCAGCAAAATCAAAACTTGTTTCTTAAGAGGGTTCTTGCTAACATTGCTTGTTAAGATGAGTTCTTGAATATTGCCTTTTTCTTAGCTAACGGCAAGCTGAGGATTTAAGTCTAAATGAATCAGAAACATATGGCATGCATTTCTCTTAATAATACGCTGGGTTTTTATAATTAAAGGAGAACAGCGCTACAGGCAAAGTGTGTTTTGAGAAGCTATTGAAAGGGAAACGTTGAGTGGGATTGTGGATGGTCCATGAATGCAAAAGAAAGCCTCACTTGGCCTTGGATTTTGCAATCTTGGGCTACCAGGAAAGACACCACACCCTTAATGGAAATCGCTAAGAGAATATCCCATTTGCACTCTTTCTTCTTATTTATTATATCCTCAGTTTCATTGCCTACTGCCTCCTAACTTCTCCCCTCCCCCACCTCCCACTTCTGGTTCTTTTACTGAGATCTTCCTTCTTACTAACATTAATAGATGGCCTTTTTTTTAGAAGCCTCTGTATATGCTCAGACCTACACAAAATGAAGGTAGATGCTCAATTATTGAGTGTGTAACCAAAGCCTGGCCCTGAGATTATATTTAATTACACCTCATTACTAAGCAGTCCTAACATCAATGTCATTGAAAATCCATGGGGGCTTGATGTTGACTTCTGAGGGCTATCATCATCTCTCTGTCATCTTTATCAAGTCTATGTGTTCAGTGTGTTTATGTGAGAGAGGAGGAGAGGGTACAGCACAGCTCGGTTCTAAACTGTCAACTATGCTTTGCCTTGGAGAAGTCACTTTATCTGCCTGAATCTTGGGTTTTAACCTCCACAAATCGGGAATGAAAATAATGCTGTATTTGAGACTAAAATTTGCTTTGTAAGTTGTATTTGAATTAATTTTGAATACATTGTTTTTACCTCTGGCCTTAAAATATTTAAAAGGCTCCCTTAGATGTATGTGCTCCATATTTTAATGTCTTTATATTTTCCCTTATATTCTCCATACCGTTTTGGAACATTATTTTTCCTCAAATAGAGAGAAACTGGATAAAACACCTGTCCATGTGTCCATATTATGGCCAAAATTGCCAGGAGGAATTCTTTTAAGAACTCCATCTTTTTCCCAAGTTTTTGCCCTTCTGAGTCTGTAAACTATCCAGCCAGTTCTTAGAAATAGCCAAGTAAAGTGACCCTGTGCTAAAATTATTACCTAAACCAGAGTTGAACACTCAATCTTCAGTTTTCTAGTCTGCCAACTTGTCTTTTGGAATCAGACTCAGATCTCCTTTTAGAAAATACTCAGTCATCACCCTGGGTCACTCATGTCCTGTGCTATACTAGGCCACCTATGTGTATCTTATTTAATTTTCTCTCCACTCAGATATGTTAGGTAAGTACGTGTTGCATCACCTCCCTACACCCACCTAAGCCAGGGATTCTGAGGGGGCCATGAAGAACTGCTTCATTTTAAAGCCAAAAATAAATCAAGAATTACATTGACTGGGAAGCAAGAACCATATGGGGGAGCCCTATCTGTGGCCTGGGGACCTGAGGGCTACTTGTCTGTACATTTCCTAGAGCAGTTCATCGAAGCACTTTTTTTCCTCACATGGCCACTTGCATGGCTTCTGCTCAGCACTCTGGGAAGGCCTCTAAGATGTAAGCCTTTCAAGTATTTTAGGCCAAGGGAAGCAACAGGATGACAGAGACCAGGGACGGGGTGTTCCTTTGAGAAGAGGTACATGCAGTGAGCTGTGGAGCAGGAACTGGAACCTAGACTCTTATCTTAGCACTCCCACATCCTAGCTAAGTGACTTTGTGCAAGTCACTCTTTGGGGCATCGTTTTCCTCATTTGTGAAATGGGAAAAATAATTCAGCTCTTCTCACTTCACATGGAAATGGAGCTCGAATAACATTAAAAAAAAAAAAAAATTGACCATAGAGTTGAGTGTCCATACCTGGGCTCTCTACTCTGTTCCACTCGTCTATGTGTCTGTTTTTATGCCAGTACCATGCTGTCTTGGTGATCACAGCTTTGTAGTAAAGTTTGAAATCAAGCAACGTGATGCCATCTGTTTTGCTTTTCTTTTTCAACATTTCCTTAGGGGAAGTGGGGTCTCTTCTGATTCCATACAAATTTTAGAATTGTTTGCTCCAGCTCTTTGAAAAATGTCGGTGGAATTTTGATCGGAATGGCATTGAAAGTATAGATTGCTCTAGGCAGTATAGACATTTTAACAATGTTTATTCTTCTGATCCATGAGCATGGAATGGTCTTCCATCTTTTTGTGTCTTCTTCAATTTCGTTCCTGAGTGTTCTGTAGTTCCTTGAGTACAGATCCTTTACCTCTTTGGTTAGGCTTATTCCCAGGTGTCTTATGGTTCTTCGTGCTATAGTAAATGGAATCAATTCCCTAATTTCCCTTCTGTATTTTCATTGTTAGTGTATAAGAAAGCAACTGATTTCTGTACATTGACTTTGTATCCTGCCACATTATTGAACTGCTGTATGAGTTCTAGTAGTTTGGGGGTGGGCAGTCTCTTCAATAAGTGGTGCTGGGAAAATTGGACAGTAATCTCTTTGGTATCAGCCACAGCAACTTCTTTCAAGATATGTCTCTGAAGGCAAAGAAAATAAAAGCAAAAGTGAATTTTGGGGATTTCATCAAGATCAAAAGCTTCTGCACAGCAAAGGAAACAGTCAACAAAACAGAGGCAACCCACGGAATGGGAGAAAATATTAGCAAATGACAGTATAGACAAAAGGCTGATATCCAGGATCTATAAAGAACTTCTCAAACTCAACACACACAGAACAAATAATCATGTCAAAAAATGGGCAGAAGACATGAACAGACACTTCTCCAACGAAGACATATCAGAACCATGAAAAAATGTTCATCATAACTAGCCATCAGGGAGATTCAAATCAAAACCACATTGAGATTCAAATCAAAACCACATTACACCAGTTAGAATGGCCAGAATTAACAAGACAGTAAACACCATGTGTTGGAGAGGATGTGGAGAAAGGGGAACCCTCTTATACTGTTGGTGGGAATGCAAGTTGGTGCAGTCAATTTGGAAAACAGTGTGGAGATTCCTCAAGAAATTAAAAATAGAGCTTCCCTATGATCCTGCAATTGCACTACTGGGTATTTATCCCAAAGATACAGATGTAGTGAAAAGAAAGGCCATCCGTACCCCTATGTCCATAGCAGCAATGGCCACAGTCACCAAACTGTGGAAAGAACCAAGATGCCCTTCAATGGACAAATCGATAAGGAAGATGTGGTCCATATACACCATGGAGTATTATGCCTCCATCAGAAAGGATGAGTGCCCAACTTTTGCATCAGCATGGATGGGACTGGAAGAGATTATGCTGAGTGAAATGAGTCAAGCAGAGAGAGTCAATTATCTTATGGTTTCACTTATTTCTGGAGCATAAGAAATAACACAGAGGGGCGCCTGGGTGGCTCAGTGGGTTAAGCCGCTACCTTCAGCTCAGGTCATGATCTCAGCATCCTGGGATCGAGTCCCACATCGGGCTCTCTGCTCGGCAGGGGGCCTGCTTCCTCCTCTCTCTCTCCCTGCCTCTCTGCCTACTTGTGATCTCTCTCTGTCAAATAAATAAATAAAATCTTTAAAAAAAAAAAAAAAGAAATAACACAGAGGACATGGGGAGATGGAGAGAAGGGAGTTGAGGGAAATTGGAGGGGGAGATGAACCATGAGAGACTATGGACTCTGAAAAACAACCTGAGGGTTTTGAATGGGTGGGGGGTGGGAGGTTGGGTGAGCCTGGTGGTAGGTATTATGGAGGACACGTATTGCATGGATCGCTGGGTGTAGTGCATAAATGATGAATTCTGTACACTGAAAAGAAATTTTAAAAAAATAAAAAATTTAAAAAACAAAAACTAAAACAAACTATCTGAAAATTGCTGATGTACAGTATTGAGAGTCACTTGGATTTATCAGTGACTATTTGTGATGTCCCAGAAATGTAGCCATTGCTTTCCTTCCTGGGGTGATAGAAGGTGTATCTCTAGAAAAAACTCTGCAAAGGCTTTCTTCTTCCTGATCCTTTCTAGGACCTTACAGTGAGAGCTGGACCCTCATCGCCTTCTTGATGCACCCAGGGCCTCCCTCCCTGGCCTCTGCTGAGAGCCTTGTCAGGATGGAGTTGAACATGACAGTTCTTCAGAAACTCCTCTCCAAGGAGCAACAGGGCATTCCTTTTCTCCCAGATGGGCTAGGTCCTCACAGGAACAGGACTCAGCAGAGGAAAAGAGCAATCATCTAGAAGCAACAGGAATCTGGAGGAATAGAAGTGAAATGTAGCCAGGTATGGTCAAGGCAATGATCAAAGTTGTCTCATGGGAAGAAACATGGCTCACTGAAGAAATGGACTGTAGGAAAGCTTTTTCCTGCAATTTGTATTAAGCAATGCTGTTTGATGCAACTTTTGGCTGCAAAAGATTCACTATAGCCATGTTCAACCTTCCAGAATATTATTCCAGATGGGATACAACAGACAAGCAGAGGAGAGGGGCAGGAGGAGAAGAAAGAGAAGGAAAAAAAGAATAACTAATTTGAGAGCAGAGAAAAACAGAGAGGAGAGAATAGAGTGGACAATTGATCCTTGGAAGAATGAGGTTATACTTTTTGTACAGAACAAAAGTTAAGCTGTATCCATCATTCTTAGAAAACGAGGTGTGGTAGCACAAACCATTTATTCCCCCTGCATCCCTTTCCCCCAACTTCAGCAATGTTTGAAGGACTCCTGAGTTCCATCAAGTCTCTATGATCTCAGTCTATGCTCCTCCAAAAAATAATAGAGGGGAAAAAAGGCATATATACATGTGTGTGCATGCTTGTGTTCTGTGTGTGTGAGTGTACATATTTGTGCACATAGAAGCTGCTTGTGTTCATGCGTGTGTGTGTGTGTGTGTGTGTATGTGTGTGTGTGTGTGTGCGTGTGCGTGCATGGACAATGTTTGCATGTGCATGCATCTGAGGGCACTCACTCATGTATTGTTTGTGCAATTGTGAGTGTCTGTGTGCATCTAAGCTGGGGCTGAGGCAGAGCTGTTCCCTTCCCAGGGTCTGGGCACATTTTGCTACAGGATCCTGTCCAGTAGGGAGGCTGAGACAGCAAGCCCAGCTCGGGTTTCATGAGGCTTCATCCTGTCTGAAGGCTGGTCATAGAGCAAAGTCGGGTGTATTTCAGAGGCTGATTAAAGCTCTCACAAATGCCAACTTACATCATTTCAATGACTATTAATTTAAAGAAAATATTTGCCTGGAAATAAAGAAAAACATTGCAAACCATTCCTGTTTTATCACCAAGGGTCCTTACTCTTAGTAGATACTTTTCTCTGTCACAAAGTGCAAGTCTGACCTGGGCAAAGTTATCAAGGTAGAGCCATTATAGAAATATGGGCCAGATTCTTCCAATTAGGTGAGTGTGCCTAGACCTTTACCATGGTGATGGCAAGAAAAAAAAAAAAAAAGAAAGAAAGAAAGAAAGAAAGAAAAGAAAAGAAAAAAAACAACACTACTGTTCCGTCCCCCATTCCCACTGTTCAAGTGATAAATGACCCCCAGCCTGCTCTCCCCAGAGCTGAGGGAGCCCTGTCTCTGGACAGAGGCCAGGAAAACATCACAAGATTTATAAGAGCCAAAGGCAGGGTGAAGAAGAGCCGCGGGCCATAGGGGGAAAGACCACATGAGAAAATGTGGCACGTTTTCGTAGCTGTATGTGACTTTATGATGACGGGGTGGGCGAAGAAGGGAGCAGAGGAGGCTGGCAAAGGATACGTGGCCACAGGCAAGTAGCCTAGAGTATCTGGAAGGCCAGGGGGCTTCTCCTCAGTTGACTCAGCTCTCTGGAAAGAGGGAGCACTGGTCTTGAAATCCTGCCCTCGCTCCTTCATTCACCCCAGCTCCTTTTAAAACAGGCACCGTTAAAGAAATGTATTTAAAACTAAGGAGACAAATGGAGACCGAGAAAGAGTGGTCATGTGCTGCTGAGATTAGAAGGCATGACGGTACAATTAAAGATATTTACCAGAGAAATTCGAACCCCATTACATGCTGGCGTACAGTATGCAAGGAAGAGCTGTTTTATATCATTAAAGACAAAAACCAGGTCTATAGGTAAGCTTTAAGAACAATAAACATCCTGAATTCAAGAATAAGTCTGTCAAATGAAGGGATATTGATTTTGGAACAAGGAATATTATGTCAAACAACATTAGTTTAATTGATCTGAATTTAGTTTAAGTACTAAAAGCATTTATATACAAACAGCAAATGAAAATTAACTGCAGCTGAGCCCCACTGCTGGTTCTCAGGGGCTTCTCAGGACGCAGACGAGAACCTGGCACCCGACAGGCCTGGCTGGAGTCACGAGCCCACGGCGGAGCTGGGCTTTCTTCCCCTGCACGACGATGGGTAAGGCAATGTGCTTTCTCTCAGAGCATAGGAACATTTAACACTGGCCTCTGACTTTTCAAAATACACAAATGCCGTTTCTTGCTCTGAAGAAATTCATGAGAAACACGGGGTGGGCCCACCACAAAAAGTCGAGGTGGTACCCAAGTCAGTGAAATGCTTCTGGTCCAGAAGTGAATGAGACAAGGCGCTGGTCTGCCTCGGACCACTTGGCCCCCGCTGAGCCGATGCCTGACTAACACTGCCTGTGCTCCGCACAGAGCTGCCCCTTTCAGCTGCTGCCAGGCCCTGGGAGCCTGGGCACCTGGGTGTGGAGCCTGGGGCCGGACAGGTTGTCAATAAACAGTACAAGCTTCAGTCCTTCCACAGTGACAAAATGGAGCGAGACTTCAAAAGTGTCCAAACCTATTTTCCTGCCTTGTGCCCTTGTCTCCTCCGGAAAGAGAACACCCACCGACCCCTTTTTCCTTCTTAACCCCTACCCACAGCTGTCCTATAGCATCCACTCCAGAGCGGGAGGACGCTCAGGAAATGCACAGTGCAAAAGCCAGGGTAGAGATGCACATTCTTCTTTAGTTACCGAGGTCTCGTGTGTGAGAACAATCATGATTCTACTGAAATCAGAGTCTTCAAGGGACCTCTAGCACAGTCCTCTGGGTGTGCACTGGTCCTGGGGACTGCCCTAAGTCTACTCGCTGAGGGCATATCCTCCAGCTGCCACAGAACCCCGTGAACGGGTGAAGGTGTGAACCACTCCGTTATGTGTCAGACTCATTATTTAAGGTCTGGTCAGCTCAGGAGCCAAGCATGTTTCCACTTTGTTTTCAGAAGGCCTGACAAAGGCCCCAGGATGTTGTTTTGTTTACATCTTGCCACCTGCAGGACTCTGTCCCTGAAAGCCAAATCTCCATTTAGAGATCAAAAGGCAGTTAAGTGGCACTGGAACAAAGATCTCTCCACCCCAGCCCTGAGCTTTCACTCCAACTGCAGAGGGCTGCATGTTGTCAGATTTATAGTTTCATGTGTGAACGTGGTCACAAAAACCAACAAAAATGGCCCCACATCGTGTGTTTCTAGCCATTCAGACCCTTTGCCAAACACCGGAGGGTTAGTCTCAGTCTACCTGTGAAGGAACATTTCTATGAACTCTCAAGATACTGGTTACCCTATCTGTCTTTCTGTCTTCATTTTTCCTTCTTGAAACATTTTTTTTTTCTATTCCATACATTTGAAACATTTTCTGTCAAAATAGTTTTCTCTCTGATATTCCCAGCCAACATAGTCAGTAGGGGACAGAGTGACTGAGGACGAGGAGAGCAGTGTTCTGGAAAGACGAAGTCATTTGCTGAGGACAGTGCAATAAGAAAGAGGCCTTGGGTCAAGGCCTTGGGTGATGGAACATTCTGGGAATGTCCATTATGGGCAGTAGGGTCTCATAGAGCCCAAAGAGCTAATATTTCTGGACTAATATTCACATTATATTTGTTAATCAAGAGCATATTGAATACCTCCAATGTTCCAGGTCTCACACAGAGATTGCATGAATGCTTGAATACTATTTCTACCTTAGTCAAGGAGAACCAATGATCCTAGCACAATCTGACTCATGTCTGCCGAAACAGGTGCAAACGATCCCCTGGAAAACCCTTGTAGACAGAAGCAATGTTCTTTCAAGAAAGAAGGCTGCTATGGTTTCGATGTATGTGCTCCTAAAGTGTAGGTGTTAAAATCCTAAATCTTAAGGTGATGTTAGTAGGAAGTAGAATCTGGCACAGAGGTCATGTGAGCAAAGCTCTCTCAAATGGGATTAGTATCTTTATAAAAGAGGTTCCAGAGAGATCTGCACCCCTTTCACTATCGTGAGGACACAGCAAGAAGTTTGCTGTCTTCAGTGTGGTGGAGGAGCTTCACGTGGACAGGCCAGTGCCCTGATCTTGGACTTCCACCCTCTAGAATGCAGTCTGAATGGACAAAGGCAGGGGGCATGGCAAGAAAAGTACTTGGGAAGTCCTAACTCAAGAGTCTGTCAGACGAAGCAGGTAATGGGAAGACAGGAGATTCCAAGAAGAGGAAACCATAAAAACAAAAGCACAGAGGGTACAGTTGATATCCAGACAATGCTGCCTAGTGTGGTGTCACTGGATGACAAGGGATTGTGGTGAGGACCTGAAAAGAATTGTAAACAAGAGCACTCATGGCTTCCTAATTTGTTACTATCCTTTCCCCTGGGGAAGCGGTCATGAACTGAGATGCAGAGGGTCTTTGATTTGAATCAGTTTCCTCGGTTTCTCAGGCATGTGACCTGGGACAAGTCACTTAACCTTTCCAGACCTCAGCCTCCGCCTCTGAAATATGCAGAAAATAAGTTACCACCCGAGAAAAGCAGAGGTGAGGCTCAAATGGAGACAATGTGTGAGAAAGCCCTTCCACACAGTATAGGACTAGGTCTACCAAGGACCTCAGTCATATAATCCAGGAGAATCCACACATTATAATGAAAGGGGGTCAGGTTTTCACTGTCCTGAATTTAGAAAAAGCCCCAATAGTTCCACACATATGATTCTGAGCACATTTCCCCTGGCCTTATTTTGCTCATCTATAAAACAGGAGTGGAAGGGCCAGGATTGATTTCTAAGGTCTCTTCCGGTTTAGATTTCCAAGGACAGAGTTTAAAACTCACTGGGCAAAAGCTTCAGATTCCTGAAGACCTTGTTTAAATCCACCTCCTGGAGTGTAACTGTTATATGTCTGAACATTACAAATTATGAAATATGAAATAAATATATGCATATATACATAAACACATGTGAATATATATAGACATGCATGTATATATGTAACTCAATTGTTCCAACCAGGGACATTGGTCCAATGCCTGGAGTTTCTCTTTTTCTTTCAGGATTCAACATTTGGCTCCATTCCAATGTATTCCCGAGTTTCTGAATCTTATTCCCACAAAGATCTGTCTTCTCTCTCTGGTTAAAAGAAATGTATGCTGGGCATTCTGCCAAGCACTTGGGGGCCTTGTAGCATTCTGCTGTGACCGCTGGGGTGTGCCCCTTCCCTGTTACTGATTGTGGGAGTGAGGGAAGGCCTACCCTGGCCCTGCTGGAGGTAGGCATTGAATACTAACGCATGAAAGACTTACCCAGGCCCAAAAGTGGACTACCCAGATCTGTGTCTCAAGGATCCCAGCCAACTCTGTTCTGATGCACTAGTGCCTTATGGAGTGGCCCTCAAGAAGAGAGGCCCACCTGCTCTTCTAAGGCCCCCATCACTAATATTATGTCTCACACTCAAACAGCTTATGGCTTACAAAACACAGTTGTGTCCTTAACCTGATGTAAGTTAAAACAGGTCATTAGCATGCAAATAAGTCCTCAATTTATAATTCACGTGCACATGGAATCCTAGGGGTTATCTTCTGAGGAAATGTCCTCTTACTGACCTCTAATTGTCCTAGCAGGGTCTGGATGTACCCTGCCTGGAGGTAGACTACTCTTAAACTTAAAGTATAGAAGGAACAGGGGGTGGCTTTTGGCAAAATGGAGAAAAACTAAAAGATGGGAGACTCTATTCTCCCCTTTCATGCTCTGTCCTCATCAAAGTATCTTTTCTACTTCTCTCACAGCCTTCTTCTTCCTCCTGGAAACAATTGCTTTCATGACCAAATTTACTAGTGGTCTCTAAAGGCCCTTAAAATTCTGACATTTTATGGTTCTATTTGAATTTCATCCAATTTCTTTTCATGAGATGAAGCTTTGGTATTAAGGAGTTTCAGAAATGCTGGGGTCATTTGGGAGGACAGTTAGGGGTTTCCATAACTAAGCAGATTTTATGGTGGATGTCCTCATGGACATGGGAGGCATCATAGAGCCTGGTCATAGGACCTGACAGGGTCTGATTGTATATAATAGAAGATGTCCAGGCCAAGAGAAAGTCCCAAGAAACAGAGCCTCCTTCTGGACAGACACAGCTCTTCTACTGATGAACTTCAGTGCAGCAAAAAACAGATACAACGCTGAGCCTGTGGGTAGGAACATGAAGATAAATACTCAGTGCCTCTTGTATTTAAGGAAATATGCACATGAATAGATAATTTTAATAAAATATTCTAAATGATAAAACAGATGTAAGCAAGAGAATTGAGAGAGTACAGAGAAGAACCATTCAGCCAATATAGAAATTCAGAAAATATTTCTTGGGAGGAATGAAATCTGTTCACGTTCCATTTTAAGTGTGCTTTTTGTTTTTTACAGCATTCTCTTGTCCTTTCTCTCACAATATCCCTACGCCATTCCTGTGAGGGAGTCAGGGAACAGAGCATTACAATTCATGGATGAGGACACCGGGGGAGGGTAAAACAAACAAACAAAAACAAGTTTGAGCAGATAGTTAATGGCAGAGAAAAAGAAACTGTATGTGTCTATGCTCTTGAGTGAACTGCCAATTAGCCAGAGACTAGATGGATAAATGGTGAGATCTCTAGAGTATTTAGGGCTTAGAGCAAGGAAAAATGAAGAAGATATGATAGTTTGATTGATTTGCTTTAACCAAAGCTATCCTCTCTAGAAATGCATAGTCTATAATTCAAAAACACTATCCATGACGGGTGGGAGAGATCAGTGAAGGAGTGAAAGATATAAACAAAACAAAAAACCCCATAATGCCATTTACAATTGTTCCAAAGAAAATTAAATACTTATTAATCTCATACCGACCTCTGTGCTGCAATACTAAATGCTCAGGAGAGAAATCAAAGAACTACATAAATGGAAAGACCTATTATGTTCAGGGATTGGAAGTCTCAGCATAGTAAGGATGTCAATTCTTTTCACATCAGTTTATAGATTTAATGTGTTTTCCCTACCTTTTGCCTACATGGCATATTCTTGTACATTCTTGAGAACAAAATTCAAACATCACTGGGCTGTGTTCCCTAGGGCCCTGGATCACACACCCCTTGGATCTCCTTCTCAGATAACTACTTGCTCTTTTGCCTGATTGTTTCTTTTCCCTACCAGATAGTGTGGTTCATGAGAACAAGGATGTTATTCTATTTATGTCCCAGAATTCTAATTATTCTAATTATGTCCCAGAATCCAAGTGGTAACTGCTTAGTAAATGAACAAATGAGTGGATGAATAAAGAAATGAACAATAGTTAGGAGCTGATCTTAAAAAAACAGTGTCCATGGGTTGCTTTTAGCCTCAGCTCCAGGATACAAAGAACTGGGAAAAAGCAGCATTCCCACACTGAATGAAAAAGAGCAGACTATCTTCAGCATTTTTCAAACCCATCAGAGGATGGAGGTTGCAGGGAGCAGGCTCAGAATCTAAGGAAAGATAGATGTGAAATGAAAGAGAAGGTGTGAACACATACTCACCTGGGATAGATTAGGACTAGATAGGAACAAAAGCAATTCAGCTAGAGTAGCTAACAAGTTGTTAAAAGACAAGTGGGAGCTGGTGGGACAGAGAACACCTCTGGGTGGGGGATGGGCACAGAAATTAGGTATCTATTATGTGTGTTCGTTATGAACCTCCAGGGGTCCACATAAAAGATCAAAAGGATCTTTCATGGTGTAGGTCTAAATGAGTGAAATGGTAGCCATGCAAGAGGAATAGGAACCTCTGCTGGAACCTTTCCCTATATCCCCTATATCTAGCTCTACTATGGAACACTGAGGGATTAGGGCACCACCACCAGCCTTAGTGCACAGGTGACCATACACTGGAGCTGGGGAAAGGGAACACTGGGAAGAAAATCCTAGTCCTGGGAGACAAACAGAATTATGTGTCAAGCTCACAGTGCAGCCGGGGAGGGGCAGGGAAGAGAAGGGCACCATGCTAAGACCCACAGACATGGTATGTACCTAAGACCAAGGTTTACCTGGAAGAACAGGGACCACACTCCACCACCACCACCAGCAAGCTAAGAAGCTTAGAATAAAGAGCAACAGGAGAACACTGCTAGAGAGGGACAGAAGAAGAACAAAAGCTCACAAAGAAATCCTCTTTGAGAGGTATAGCACACATGGGAGACCTAAAGTTTGAATCATACAGATATTGCTCTGGGGAACCACACACCACCCTAGCAGAAAGCATCTCTGGAGGGATGTGAAGAATGTGGTGCCCTCATTGAAAGCAAAGCCAATACAGTAGCACTCAGAAACAGTTGAGTATGTTTTCTTTTCTAGAGTAGAGAGAACATTCACCATGGTAAGTACAAAGAGTTCAACTGACAAATTCCACCAAAATTGAAGGAAGAGAAAACAGCCATTCTACACAACTTTTTCACAATATAAAAGCAGAAGGAACACTCTCCAACTCATCTTACGAGGCCAGGGTTATCTTACTACAGAAACCAAATAAAGGCATTACAAGAGAAGAAAGCTATAGAAAAATATCCCCCATTAAAGTAGAACCAAAATCCTCAAAAGAAAAAAAAAAAAAAAAAAAAAAAAAAACCTCTGCCATGCTTAAATAGAAAGCTGATAGATAGAAAGATAGATAGGTAGAGAAAAGGGACATTTTCTAGAGTCCCAGTGAATAAATACAGAAAGAATTATGGAAATATAAAATCAACAATTGGCAAGTAGGGAGTAATAATTAATTAAAGGAAAAGGAACTATTACATGGCACAGAAGATTCTTTATCACTCTGGGACCACAACTTGTATTAACTTTCAGCTTAATCTCAAATGTTGTATATTTAATACAATATGCCAAATATTAGTATCTATTTAAGAGGTGCTACTTTTATTTATACGTCTATAAACATTCATCTATGGTGAGTGCTGTGAATTGCGTAAGACTGATGATTCATAGACCTGTACCCCTGAAATGAATAATACATTGTATCTTAATTAAAACAAATAAAAAAATAGAAGTCCTAAAATTTTTCTCAAAAAAAATAAGCCCAGAGTTTGGAGATACTCTTGAAAACTGTTGAAATGTATATTTTCATAAAGAAATCAAAACAGGAAAATAAATATTTTTGAAAATAATGACTAGAAAACATTTTAGTAAATACTTAAACTGATATAACTCATGTTTGATGCATTGATTTTGAGATAGTCCCTTTTTTAAAAAGTTGTATGAAGTATGAAGGAAACAGAAATAATAAAAACACTATTAATATGGTAATTCAACAAAAGAGTTATGGAGTGCAGATTTTACTACACATAGATTTCAGTGATCTGAAGATCTAGAATTCTTCACACTATTAGAAAAGCAGCTATTTTAAATGAATACTTACTATGTGCTTTTCATGGCATTAAATATTCTATGTATGTTGTTCTCATTTAATAATTACAGCAACTTGAGTTCATTCATCTCCAGTTTGGAGTGAGGAAACCATAGCTTAGAAAAAAGAAAATCCAACACAACCACATGCTAAAGTCTCACCAGCAATGTTAAAGCATCAGTCATGCAGCCTTATTCCTGCAGAACCATTATAAAAATTGTAAAAGCAGTAATCTTTACTTAAGAACTCATAATTATAGCAGTAGGAAATTACACATAAAGTTTGAGCCAAATCTGGACTTTATTAGGGGAATGTGTCATCAGAGAAGCTAATAATCCCCTCCACAACCAAGTCTTTATGTTTAGTAGAGAAATGCTCAGCAAGAGAACAAGTCACAGTCTCACTGTTTATGCTTCTTCAAATGAATTCCCTGCATTTTTCTGCCGTGTGACAAAGTCATGAAAATAGAGTGTTATGATTCAGTTAGGAAATGGATGCTATCTCTACTGTCTGTTTTCCTTCCTGTCCATCTTTTTGGATTCAAATGAAACAACAACCTCATGTCTGTAGCCCAAATGTGTGAAAACAATGGTCAAGGTGAGTGAAACTTCCTGGTGCTGAAAATAGCACAAAGGAAAGCAAACAGAGAAAGCCATGGATGCAGATATGACATAAAAGGTCATCCAACCTGGTCCATCTGTGTCATCTTCAGGTGGAGTGTGCAGCAGCCCAAAGATTTCAATGGTAAGTGCTTGCAAAGAGGATATCCGGATGAATGAATGTGAAGCCTGGAAATTTCCACAAAGGAGATGAGAAGACTATATCCAGCCAGTTGAGGCTTCTATTTGACCTCACTCACTCTGACTTCCAACAGTGTGGCCTATTTGGTTTGCAGAGCTATTTGTTGATTGTGGATCTGAAATATAACTTGCTCTAGAGTTGGAAGGAAACACATAGGAAACCGAGGTCAGCATACTGTCTCTCTCCCTAGATTTATTTGTCTGGATCTCAGTCAATGGCAGCTGAGAACTGGGCCATGGAGAGAGGTTTTGACAAGGCAGAGAACACCATGAGACATTCGTCATGCAGATGGTGGGTACAATTTTAAAGATTTTTCAGCAGAAGTTAAAAACTACTTTATAGCTTTAGCAAATGATATATGTCATTCTATTTGTTTTCCCTTTGCTATAATTCAGTGGGGTTGGGGGGTATGCATTATTCTATGTAAAAGATACCAGGACTACAATCATCATATCTACCTTCAATGCCTTAAGAAAGATAACCAAGAGAATATTTCAACTTATGTTCATTTTAACCACAAATAAATCATGAAATTGAAATCTGAACAAGTAGCATTGATGTCCAAAAAGGCAGTACAAGTTTTCACTATTGTACCCTGGCATGACTGCAAGCCCTAACAAGTCCTAAATTTCACTCACACCATATTAATAATTATACTCCCCTATGGAGAGAAACACATCGAATTCTTTGTATGATAATGGCGGCAGTTAAGTCTTTGAAAAAGGCACTTGATAAAGAACCACTATAGATCCTACTGGCTTAGTAGACTTTAAAAGACGTCAAAATATTTGATTTTTCTCACAAGGCATTACTTTTCAAGGTAACGGGTATGTGGCTGACACCATGCGTTTATTTTTAATTAACATTTTCTCTCATTTCCTTTACCACTTCTCCTGCTCCACTCTTCACCTGAGCCAAAGGGGTAAATACAGGCTAATGACTCCCGTTAGCTTTGTCTTTACAAACATCAAATTGATGAGCAGACACCCCAAATCCTTCATTAGGTGGGTCATAAACTGAAAGAGCTCTTTGATTATAATATGATGAAAGATTTATTAACAAACATGTATTCAGCTAAATCATAGTATTGGCAGGTTTATGAGATTGTCTCTCCCCAGCTGACAGGTGGGGACTGCAGGCTGCTGTGGGAATGAAAACACTAAATCTGTTAGTGTCCTACATAATGATCTAATTATTGCCTGACGGAGGGCCGCACCAGGGTCTAGAAGTTCAGAAAGTTTCTTTGGGTTTGCTAAGACTTAACACACAAGAAAGAAACATGAACCATCATTTAGGGCACAAAACTAAAATATATTAAATAAATTGGAATAAACGAGGGTTTCACAGAAGGCATGTAGTCAAGTAACTTATCTAAAAATAGTAAGGAAAGAAGGCAGGAGGGGCTCTAGAAAATGCCAAGTCACTTGCAAACAGCCTTGATTCTCCATGATTCTCTAGCAAAGATATCTTGGAGAATCTTTCAATATGTAATGATTATTAGGAATTTAAAATATGTAATAAATATGTCCAACATACACTTAAGTCATATCATATGATAAAATAAATAATAGAAGTGTTAAATTATTAGCTCATTGAAAATTAAATACTTGTACATTTCTTGAAAAAGTCATGGACAATAGTCATATTTATAATACCTTATACCACTGGACCAGATGAAGTTTCCCCCCCCACTGGGCATTCACTCAGAATTTTAGAATGTTAATATAATGTTAATATAATGTTAATATAATATATATACATATAGAGGTATATGCCTACAAAATGGTGTCTGAGAAATTCTGAAAATGGTCATCAAATTGCCAACATTGTCTATCTTACTCCCCAGAATGCTGGAATGCTTTGTACAGTGAAGGATAACCATCTATTGTGAATTATCACAGTAATTTTTATAGGCTCAGACTTTTACAAGATGTATTTTCCTTAAGGAGATTTTTTTTAATCTAAAAACTTATTTTCTTTTCCTCATAATATACTTTGAACCATTCATTCCTTTTCCCACTTGCTATCTATTGACTATTGCATTGTCAAACACAAACACATTTTCTAAACTAGTAATTACTGATGAAATTAACAAGAAATGCCTTAGCTTGAAAAGAGGATTTAGCCATAACATATGCTATTTAAAAGAAAATTTATATGCTTCTGGGTAGATGTTAAAACTGAAGAGTGATATGTAGCATAAAGGGGATTATGTTCTTAACCCCTGTATTTAATGACTGAAAGGGGAAAGAAAATTTCTGAGACTCTTAGGAATGAAAGGGACTTTAACTATCTTCTGTTCCAAAGCTCTCACTCTAGCTATAGTTAGATAAATTCAGATAACTTCTTCAAACATAGTATCCATAAACATAGCATTCTTTTTTTTTCATATGTACACAGATGTGAGACCACAAAAGCCTCTTAAGGAAGTATCAGTCTTCTAATGTTAATAAAGATCTCTGTCATCATAAACTTCTACAGTAAAGTGAGCCACTAAAGTAGTACTTGACATCATATAATATAAAAATATTCTTTAGAGTGTGTTTGTGAGTGTAACAAAAAAGTCCTTTTCAAGTATAAATGCAATCATAATAGCTTTCATGTTTTGAGTACCAGTCACTATACTAAGTAGTGTGCTGGGTACTTTTTATATAACAGTATCATGTGCTAAAAGTATATATATTGCTATAAGAATTTAAAAACAAGATGCATTTAATTTTCATTAATGCATCATTTTCACCAATTCAGATTATCGGAAGGAAATACTTACAGGCATATAGATAATTCCCTAGCAGGCTTTAGTAAAAAAGCAGATGTACTCTGCACCCTGTGGCCCTCAGTTTATCATCAAAATAGTAATTTTAATAATTACATTAATATTACAGGGTTGCTCTGAAGGTAATTGTATGAAGGTTAATCCCTAGGTTCTAAGGATTAAAAGATGAAAATAAGCAACCTATAGTCTAGTAGGAAATAGATAAAATTTGAAAATGCCACACAATATAATCAACTTACAATCAAATAGGAAATAGATGAAATTTGAAAATGCCATATAATAAAAAAAGTCACAATATAATCAAAATGCCACACTGAATAAAAACAGGGGTTTCCATGGCAATGTGAAGGAGGGTACTATCCTGCGGCATGAGGAGAAGGCTCCCTGAGCCTTACCCAGGATAAGGGAAAGGCATGCAGCAAGAATGATCTAAGCAAAAGGAAGGCCTTAGGAAGAACAGTGAGAGACATTTTAATAAATTAAGAAAAGGAAAGAAGACTCTGTCTTGCTATGGCTAGAGCAGTGTACCAGGGGAGAGAGAATAAGAGATGAAATTAATGCATGGTCTTATGAAATACATTAAGGAGTCTGGACCTCATCTAGAAAACAATGGAAAATTAACTGAAAAGCTGTTAGTAAGAGAATGACACAATCAGCTTGAATTTCACAAAGATCACTTGGCTTGCAGTGAGAAGAGTGGCTGGAGGGGTCCGAAGAGGAGGCATAAAAAAGTTAGGAGGCTATTGGTAACAATCCATGGGAATCCTCTTCCATTGTTGGTGGGAATTCAAACTGGCTCAGCCACTCTGGAAAATAGCATGCGGATTCCTCAGAAAGTTAAAAATAGAACTACCCTATGATCCAGCAATTGTACTACTAGGTATTTACCCCAAAGATATAAAAATACAGATCTGAAGGAGCACATGCACCCAGATCTGTATAGCAGCATTATTAAAGAAACAGCCAAATTATGGAAAGAGCCCAAATGCCCATCAATTGATAAATAAAGAAATTATAAGTATATATATATATATACATATATATATAATGAACATATATATATATGAGTATATATATAATAAACTCATATATGAGTATATATATAATGGAATATATATTCATCAACAAGAATGAAATCTTGCCATTTGCAATGATGTGGATGGAGCTAGAGTATAGTATGTTAAGTAAAATAAGTCAGAGAAAAAGAAATACCATATGATTTCACTTATATATGGAATTTCAGAAACAGAACAGATGAATATACAGTAAAGGAAAAGAAAAAAGAGAGGGAATCAAATCATAAGAAGCTCTTAACTATAGAAAACAAACTGCGAGATGAGGGAGGGAGGTAGACAGGGGATGGGCTAAAATGGGTTCATGGGCATTAAGAAGGGTACTTATGATGAGCATCAGGTATTACATGTAACTGATGAATCACTAAATTCTACTCCTGAAACCAATATTCTAGTATATTTTATCTAAATGGTATTTAAGTAAAAACTTGAAACAAATACATAAGGTAAGTAAAAAAATCAATAAAAACTAAACTAAAAAAAAAAAAAATCCATGGGAGTGATTATAACAGCCTAAACTTGAATAATGGGAATAAGGGTGACTTCAAGAGGACATCATAGCTACCTATATCTCTATATCATAATTACCACCATCTAGATCTAGACAGGTAGATAGATAGATAGAAACAGTTCCATTTAATTTTTTAAGTTTAGATATTTATTTAGTTTTTATGTCTGACTGGATATGGGGAAAGAATTATCAAGGATGATGGCAGGCTATGAATTTAAGAAGCTGAATATGATAATACCATCATCTGAGTTTAGCAGCTGAGGCAGATTTAAAAGTAAAAATAATGGCTTCAAGTGAAACATGTTGACTCTACGATATTTGTGGGGTGACAAGCTGTGTCCATCCATCAGACAACTAAAAATACTGATTACAAGCATACAATGAGGAGATGGCCTAAACATGGAAATTTTGAAATGATCAATATCTAGGAAGTAATTAAGTATTTGACAGTGGAAAGAATAACCTGAGAAATATGACAATTGAGTAAATGGGATAGGAATAGATCTCCACAAGGGAGAATGAGGAAATCTGGAGGAAGATGAGGGCAGTATCATGTCATAAAAAGCAAGGAAAAGAGAGATTTTAAAGAACACGGTAGTTAATTACATCAAATGTCACTGAGAAGTCAAGACAAACACTAAAACGTGTTCATTGGATTTGATAGCAAGGAGATAGATGGTAACTCTAATGGGAACAGTTTCATGAGCTGATGAGAAAGGCGGTGGTGGGAAGGAGCTGGGCATTTTACAAAGGTGGGGAGACCTGATATGCTGCATTTGAAGGATGAATGGAACTTTTTCTGGGAGGAAAACAGTAGAGACTTCTGGCAGCAGCAAGAGTTAGGTAGGGGTTGTGCAGGGTTAGTGAGGTGTCTGATGTGGTCTTAGCATAGCATTCCTGGAGAGATGATGGATAGACCAATTTAGGGAACATCATTCTAAACTTTGAATGTGCCAGACTCAGACATTTGGACTTGTTCTGTAGGGCACTAGGGAGCCACTGACAGGCTACAAAGAGGCAAGTGTCAAGTTCAGAAGTGAATTTAAAGCATATGCTAGGCATAGAATAAACAATGAATTTGGAGAATACTCAATGAGTGATCAAAACTAATAGCAATATCCTTTTCTCACTACTGAAGTTGAATAATGTCAATACAGTTGCTCTAATCATCCATCTATAATAAAACATAACTCGACAGTGCTGTGGCCTTCAAGGCTTGTGACTTTATGAAATGCCTGCAGATATGGTAAGGATATATTAAGGGACTTTTACTCCAATGGTTTGCTTTGATACATTACTTTAAAGAAAGACCACTGGGATACAGTGTTGGCTCAGCAGGTTAAACATCTGACTCTTGATTTCAACTAAGATCATGATCTCAGGGTTGTGGGATGGAGCCCAGCATGGGGCTCCACACTCAGTGGGGAGTGTGCTTGAGATTCTCTCTCTCCCTCCCCCTCCACACACCTCATGCGTGCTCGCTCTCTCTCTCTCAAATAAATAAATCTTAAACAAAATATTTAGGGGCACCTGGGTGGCTCAGTTGGTTAAGCAACTGCCTTTGGCTTAGGTCATGATCCTGGAGTCCCAGGTTTGAGTCCTGCATCAGGCTCCCCGCTCAGCGCGGAGTCTGCTTCCCTGCTATGACCTCTCCCCTCTCATTCTCTCTCTCTCTCTCAAATAAATAAATAAATCATTTAAAAAATTAAATGATTTTTAAAAATATTTTTAAAAATATTTTTAAAAAATAAAGTAATTAAATGATTTTTAAAAATATTTTTAAAAATATTTTTAAAAAATAAAGTAA